>NC_056733.1:423909475-424184475 GCF_019279795.1 Protopterus annectens | reverse complement strand
CAAACATCTCCAGCGCCCAAGTGAGAACTGCTCTCTCCAAAGCAAAAACACAGCATCCATGGGACCTGATGGTGTCCCCGGCTGTGTGCTCCATGAACTCAATGAGGAATTAAACCCACAGCTAGGACAGCTGTTTAATCAAAGTCTTACCTCTGGATACGCACTCCAGGAGTGGCGCACTGCAACTGTGGTACCACTTCACAAAGGCGGTGCCTCCACCGACCCTGGAAATTACCGCCCATTAGCTTGACAAGCCTTATCTGCAAAGCCATGGAGAGGATCATAATGGACCTCATAAATAAAGACATAGGAATTTGCAGACTTTGGATCCAACCCAGTTTGGCTTTGTCAAAGGCAGATCATGCCTTTTAAACTTGGTTGACTTTTTCAAAACAGTCACCAAAGCCATTGATGAGGGAAAGGCAGTCCATACAGCCTACCTCGATCTGGCTAAGGCCTTCAATACAATACCCCACTCGGGTATCATTGAAAAACTCATCAGCTTAAATGTCAACCCATACATCACAAGATGGGTTGCAAACTGGCTGAGTGACAGAACCCACAGGGTCAGAGTTGCTGGCGCCATGTCAGACTCAAAGCCTGTCACAAGTGGTGTCCCACAGGGCTCAGTCCTGGGCCCACTCTTGTTTGGCATCTACTTTTCCAAGTACAAGCAAACACAGGAGGGTTATGGCTGACAAAGTTTGCAGATGACTGCAAACTGGGCGCCATAGTAGAAAACACATCTGACACAGATATCCTTCAGAAGGGTCTCACAGAAACGGATAACTGGTGCCAGAGCCACGGCCTAAAGTTAAATGCCAAAAATGCATAGTCATACCCTTCGGGAAAAACAAGGTTACCCCTAGCTACCAAATAGGTGGCAATCCACTGAGCACAGAAGAAGTTATCAGGGACCTGGGGACCCAGGTTGATAGTAGTCTGTCATTCGACACCCATGTAGCTAAAGTAGTTAGGAAGACCTTCTACATTGCCCACCTTATCATGAAGGGATTCTCATCTAGATCAAGGGAGGTCATAGTCTCCCTTTACTCATCACTCATCAGACCAATGATTGAGTACAATGCCCCATTCGGAATGTATCTGACCCGACACTTGCAGCAGCTGGAGAGGCCACAAAAGTTCCTCACCAAAAGGATAAAGGGTCTCAAAAATCTGTCCTATGCTGCCTGACTGAAAGAACTCCAGCTCTATTCAGTCGCCTACCGCTTGCTCAGAGGTGACCTTTGCCTAACATACAAGGCCATGTCAAACCCAGATTTGATAAATATGCTTCACCTCAAAAAATCTAGATCCATCAGAGCCACAAGGGCGGGAGACTTAAACCTTGACACGGCTATTAATAGGACGTGCTGGAGGGATAGATTCATCACCCAAAGACTCCCTATGCTGTGGAACAAAATCCCGGTACATGTGAGGCAGAGCACCTCGCTGGCCTTGTTCAAGAGAAATCTTGACCAATGGATGGGAGATAGCAGATATACCCCAGGGATTACCTCAGTGTCACTGCTCGACAGAGGCACAGCAAAATAATGGGTCTAGTTCCCCATACTAAAGGGGTGGCGTAAGCCACAAAACGATGGGCTAGGCTTGTAAATGCCCTCGGGCAGATAGCCTAGTATGAACCTATGAACCTATTAGGGCTCATGTCTTTCGTGGGGATTCCCAGGTGTCAAGTGAGCCACTTAAGAAATGATCCAGTTGGATACAGATAGAGGAGCTGTTGGGCTTGGTCTGGTTGAGGGGCATAACAAAAAAAAATTATAGGACATCTATGTCTAAAGAAACCTATGCCTTTCTCTTGAGGCCTCATTCAGGCACACACATCCTTTCAGTGTCGTCAGTGCCTCTTGCAGATGTCATAACATTTTTTTGTGAAAAGTGATATGACACTTTATAGAAAATGTCTATGTGAACTGAAATTGTAAAAGTTAAAGGGCAACAACCACAGCCTCAGTCATTGCTTTTCCTTATCCCAGCATTTTAAGACTACTGGACAACTCTCCAGAACTCCAGGCACTGGAGCCCTGAGCTCTTCAATGAACAGGTAAGCTGTATAGAGTTCACTGGTTGTACTGTATTCATTTAGAAAGGATAATAGTGATCTTGAAGTTAATGTTTTGCTCTTCTCTTAAAAGATGCTATCTCTGGCTACCCAGTCTGTAGAGCAGGAGCCTTGTATGAAGGACGTGTTTGGGAAGTCTTCCCTTTTTCTAGTTGGCCAATAAAAAAGTTTAGGCAATTGGTGAATCCTAGCTGTGCACAGACTCCCAATCAAAGTACAAAATCATGTGCTAGGACCATGGATCATGCCAAATTAGGTTAGTTAGACTTTAGAGTCATGGAACATTTTTTTTGAGCCCATGAAATCCAGAATTGTTTGCCTCCAGATGGAGTGATATGTACAGGAACTTGGGAGTAAGAAGATCCTACATGGTGAATGCTGTGTCAAAAACTTGGAAGTATGGCTGAGATGTTATAAAGTGTATAGGACCTGTAATTCGTAATTGGTAGCATATTATTAAATGTTTCTTTAAATACCTTTGTTAAAGTCACACATTTTGAAAAGTGGCATGGATATACATATAGCAATAGAAAAGAAAACACAAACCATTGTAAACATTTTGTATACATACATGATTTGTGTTTTAACAATTGGCATTCACTTCAGCATTGCAAAAGTGCTCAATGGCACCAATGTTATAAGTGTGTAGTACATACTCAATTGTCCTTCACCTAAATATATTATTCATTTTGAACTATGTTTGTTTTACTGCTGCTGTTAAACAAAAAGCCTACCTATACTTCTTGTAATTTAAATGTTCTTTATTGTAGAGCTTTTCTCCCTGGGCCTCCGCTGAAAAAGGACCTGTGTCCAATCGGATTTTCCCGGTCAACAAATTAAATAAATAAGTAAATATGTCCTGGCCTCCCTTAAATTTCTCTCATGAACATTATTCTGCATGTATTGCTCACATGCATTTTATTTGTGTAGTTTGTTCATTCCCTTTTCTAAAGCTCCCACCTCCATTTCTTTTATCTTCTTTATAGTATTCAGTGTATCACTTGCATTCGGTTTAAATTTTGATTTCTGTTTTCTGGTAATTGCTTCTTTGGCAGCCAGTGGCATTAAACGTAGTAAGGCCTTCTTTATATCAAGGCAATTCAGTTTCAGTATCTTCTCTTAAAAGTTTAAATACTTTAGTCAGTCATTGACACCCCAACATTTCTGACAGAGTGCTCTGTATTTTTAAACCCGCCAACATGAAATAGTTCCAAAAAATATATTCACAGTTAACCTTGTCTTCCCTATCACACTCCCAGCATTTGGTGTCTACCTAAGGAAAAATTCTCTTGAATGTGTAAAACTGCCTTATGTAAATACTTCCATGGAAGAATCCTAAACCTTCTAGACCTTGTTGCATACTTAGGTTCATAGGTAAGTACTAGGCTATCTGCCCGAGGGCATCTATAAGCCTAGCCAGAATGTGTTGGCTTTTGTCGCCCCCTTAGATTAGTTTCTTTACCTCTGTCCAGCAGAGCCATTAGTTCCCTGTGCCTCTGTCCAGCAGAGCCACTGCAGTGATACCTGGGGTACATTTTCTGTTTCCCATCCACTCTCTAAGGTTTCTTGAAGAGTGTTAGTGAGGGGCTTTGCCTAATGTATGGAATCCTGTTCCAAAGCATGGGGAGTCTCTGGGATAGGAATCTATCTCTCCAGCATGTCCTATTTATTGTTGTGGTGAGGTTTAGATCCCTAGAGCATGTGGCTGTCGGGATTTGTTTTTTTTTTTTTTTTTTAGATGGAGCATGTCCATCAATTCTGGGTTGGACATGGCCTTGTATGTCAAGCAGAGATCACCTCTGAGTAAGTGGTATGCAACCGAGTACAGCTTGAGTTTCTTCAGTCTGGCTGCATAGGGCATCCGTTTTAAGGCTAGTAATCCTGTTAGTGAGGTAATTCTCTGGTCTTTCCAGCTGTTTTGTAAGGTACATCGCAAATGGGTTGTTGTACTCCATGATGGGTCTGATGAGTGATGAGTAGAGGGGCACAATAACCTCTTTTGTTCTAGATGCAAACCCTTTTGTGATTAGATGGGCCACATAAAAGGATTTTCTAACCACCTTGGCAGTATGATTTTCAAAGGAGAGATTACTATCTACTTGGGTCCCCAGATCCCTTATTACATTTTCTGTATTTAGGGGACTACCACGTATGTTGTAGTAAGCGGGTAATTTGTTTTTTCCTAAGGGGATGACTATGGACTTTTTGGCATTTAGCTTGAGGCCATGATTTTGACACCCGGTATCCGTCTCAGTGAGACCCTTCCAGAGGATGTGTGTATAAACCAGAGAGTCATTTATGGCCCCCAGTTTGCAGTCATCTGCGAATTTGGTCAGCCATAGTCCTCCTGTGGTTTCCTGTACCTCTGAGAAGTATATACCGGACAGGAGGGGTCCCAGGACTGAGCCATGGGGGACGCCACTTGTAACCGGTTTAGAGTCTGACTTAGACCCTGCAACTCTCACCATGTGGGTTCTATCTGTGAGTCAATTGGCAACCCATCTCATGACGTAGGGGTTTATGTTTAGGCTGGTGAGCTAGTCTGTAATATCAGAATGGGAAATAGTGTTGAACGCCTTTGCGAGGACTAGGTAGGCTGTGTGGATCTCCTTTCTAAAGCCTTGGTAACTGTTTCAAAGAAGTCCACCAGGTTTAGGAGGCATGATCTGCCCTTAACAAAGCCAAACTGGGTAGGGTCCAATGTTTGGAGGTTCCCAATGTCTCTGCCAATGAGTTCCATGATGATGCAATCCATAACCTTGCAGAACAGGCTAGTCAGGCTTATAGAGTGATAGTTCCCAGGGTCTGTTGTGGCTCCACCTTTGTGGAGCGGGATAACTGTTGCTGTGCACCACTCTATGGGTACGTAGCCTTTAGAGAGGCTGAGTATGAACAGTGTGTTTAGATGAGGGGTTAGTTAATTTTGGAGCTCGTGTAAGTCGCAGCCTGGGACACCGTCCAGTCCCATTGAAGCTGTGATGTTCAGTTGTCCAATCTTGCCTTCTTTCTTGCTGGATGAGTTCGGAGCCGATCCTCTGCTCTGACTCGGCCACTTTCTATAGCTTGAGAGCTCCTTACTGGCTCAAGGCTACCCCTTATCCCAGAATGCCCAGCGTCAGCTACCCAGATCTCGTTTGCTGCTTTAGCTGCGAGGTTGCGTCAATACTGGCTCATGCTTAGTATAACTTTTTTCCCTATTTGAAGTCAAATAATTTACTTGAAAAATTGATGTATTTTTTTTCCTCTTTTATAGTACTTTGGAAGTTTCCTTAGTTGTAAACCCCTTATCTCGTCCCTTGTGTTTTTGTGCTGTGTTGGCCGTCGCCCCTTAGTCGCTAGGCCTTCTGTTGTTCCCTGAACTCGTTTAAGTTAGACAGCCCCCCCCCCCTTTTAAGGATAGCCGTTTAAGTTAGAGGCTCTCCTTTTAAGGTCTTTATTAATATAAATTTTAGTTTATTATTGTAGTGTGTCATTTTGTAGTACTTTAAAATATCTAAGGAAGTTAAATCCTCAGGGTTGAAAAAGTGGGACTCATGCTGTTAGAAGATATCTCTGACAGATGGGGACACTAGTTGTGTATAATGCTTGGGGGCTCTGCACCTGCAGGACTCTTGCTCTATTCATCATGCCTTTAGTCCAAGGGTCCTGCAGGAGTGGAAAAACAAGATAATCCTCTGTGGATAGTTAAAAGAGGATTCTCCAGCTAAAGCATCTCAGCCAGTGAAATCTTTAAAGTCAGTCAAGCTGTTGGCTCCATGTTTGGAACCAACCTGTGAGCTTGACAAACCAAGTGTGTCGGTGCCCTCTAGTACCGACAAGCCTACTCTGTCAGCTCCAACTGTTAACTTGGAGCTGTCTCAGAGGCACAAACGAGCTAGGTCTCCTTCAGTGGAGCTGATTCGCATGGCGCCGCAATGACCCTTACTTCAGAGCAAAGCCAGTCATCGCTCATATTACTCCTCTCGATCCTCGAGGTTATCGGATCAAGACATGGAGAGAGTACTTAGTAGGTTGCTGAAGTCACAGGCCCTTGCAAAAATGCTTTAGAGCCCGCCTCAACAGGCTTCGGCTCCATCCCCTTCGTTTTAGATTCCTCCTCCAACTATGCTTAGTTCGGAGCTGGAGTCCATGGGCGCTCCGAGAGTGGTTCCTTGGGCTCCGATTTCTTCAGCTTTGATGTTGGCTCAGATTACCTCTGTTCTTCTTTCCATCGAGGTATCTGGGCGCCAAAGCTCTCTCATTGGCTCAGAGGGGAGAAAGTGGCATCGGACCCTTGTCCCGACACTGCTGTCCCTCTCGGAGTGTTGGCTCAGTTGAGTTGGGCTCCCATATCGGCCTCGGAGCCGTCGCCCTCGACGCAGAGTGGAATTCCTGTCTCTTCGGAGCCAGAGCCCTCTTTGTGTCAAGACAGTGGTGCTGTCGAGGTCATGCGGAGAGTGCTGTCCCCACAGACGGCCCCACTATCGGTCCTATCGGCTCCGCCCCCTTCGGTGCCTGTGCCAACCTCTGCTCCTCCTCCAGCCCCAAAGCGTAGGGAACCTATGCCCCAGGACACTCCATTGGGTGAACCCTCTTCCGAAACCTCCCCAGAGGCTTTCTGGAAGAAAAAGTGCAAGAGGAAGCACCAAGACTCCCCTGAGTCTGTCACCTCAGATACAGACCTGGATGAATCGGAGGGGTCCCCAAGGTCCCCCCTGAAGATGTTTCCTTTTCGGACATTCTCGAGATTCTTAGGCAGAGGGTAGCTGGACTTTCCTAACCCCCTCCGAGGACAAGTCTGTATACCTGGAAGCATTTGGATGTTCATCGTGCATACAGCTGCAGTCATAACAGATCCTGCCGTCAAAATAGGTAAACCAAAAAGCACTAAACAAATGACAAACCAGGTAAACCAAACGAATGAGCTGTAGAAAGCACAAGTCCAAGGCTGACAATAAAAAATGTAAATTTAATGAAGTAAGCACACGCTTTCGGAGAACTCAATGGCGCTCCTTCCTCAGACAAAAAAGTTTTACATCTCTGAATAACAATCACATTTTTATACAATCAATAATGCTAATTAAGTGTGTTCAAACTAACAAATCACATAGACCCATAAGGGGGTGTGTTCCTATTACTAGCACCAGCAAACAAAGTACTTTCGTCCTAAAAGGTGCAAGTATAACAAACTAAAATCCTACTGCACCATAATTAGAAACCAACACAAAAAGATTACTTAAATAGTCGTCGATCCAATTAACTTCTCATTAAACCTATAAACTTAAAACCATAAAAACGATAAAAACAATGAAAACATATATTCAACCTACCCATATTATCTTTTTAAAGACAAATTCTTTAAGATGCAACTGATAGACACGTGGTCATTCAGACCTGGGTACACATAGGCGGCTGTGCGAATCTGCCAGAAAAGTTCACAGATTTCCAAAAGATTTTGCCAAGGACCACCTCTAATATCACAACTGTAAACTTGAAAAAATGATCAGGGCAATAACCAATATGTCTAGCAAGGGCGTTGTTATGATCGCCTCTAGCTATGGCATATATGTGCTCATAGATGCGCTGCTTGATTTTCCTTTCAGTTTTACCGCAAGCAGTGTAAACATGTGTGCATAGATGCTAAGATTAGGCTGAGAGACCAGGTCTATAAACTTAATGGCAAATTTAATTGCGAGACCAGGGGTGTTGTTTATGCGGCTAGCTGTCAGGATGCAACGCATTTTATATCGGTAAAACTTTTTTGTCTGAGGAAGGAGCGCCATTGAGTTCTCCGAAAGCGTGTGCTTACTTCATTAAATTTACATTTTTTATTGTCAGCCTTGGACTTGTGCTTTCTACAGCTCATTCGTTTGGTTTACCTTATCCTGCCGTCAGGCGGGTCCTCGGTCGGCCGAATTCCAAAGTCTAGGTCCGGCGTCGGTTGTCGTCGCTTCTTCCCTGATGTCAGTGCGGCAGGGGTACAAAAGAGGCAGCCAACGCCATTTTCTCCAGTCTTTCTTGCCGCGCGGTGCCCGAAGCAGAAGCAGTTCGCAAGTGCCGGTCAGCCAGCTCCTGAGATTTACGAAAGTATTTCAGCTGAAGTCTTCTTGAAAGCTAAGTACCCCGTTGGGGAAACTTTTCTTGCCTCAGACCGATGTCAGACAAAGTTAATAATTGCATTTCATGTGGGAAGCTAATACCGCATAAGGATTTCCACTCTTTCTGTATACCTTGCTTAGGCCCAGACCACGACGTCTCGGCCTGCCGTTTTTGTGCTAGATTCAACAAACGCACTATTAAGCGTCGGGCGGAGTTCGCCCTTCACATTTTTGGCAAAAAATTTAGTTATATTATATCGTCGGATACTCCGACTCCAGTTTTGAGCAAAAAACGCAAGGATAAGGACCGACATACGAGGTCCGCACCACCTACTGAAACCACGCTAAGGCCGACTACCGGTTCTCCGGTACTCAGTGAAGCGCCGACGCAGCCCCTGAGTACCGATGACAATGCATTACCGGTGTCTTCAGTACCCGAGGTCGCAGGCTCCTCTGCCTCCATTCCTACTACAGATACCGACGCCACTCCTGGCGGGGAAACTCAGAATTTAGACAGGCCTGCCATTTCTCAAGGGGTCTTCAGGCCTTCCTGCTTCTCTATTAAGGCCTTCACTAAATCTAAAACAGCCATGAAAACCAAAAAACAGGTTCCTCAGACCCCCTCTCAAGGCACCATGCCTAAAAAACAGATGCTTAAAATGGCTGAGGATTTGATTACTCTTATCAGGGGTTCTCAACCCCCCTCTGACAAAAGGCCCAGATTAGAGGAAGACTACTCTTCCTCAGATCAAGCTTCTATTACCTCAGAACTATCCGAGGACCAGGATTATGCCTATTCTCCTTTCGAAGATTCTGATGCAGAGGAGTCTATTCCCTCGGTCTCCCCCCCTGAGGACTTCTCTTTTGGGGAAACCCTGCATACATTGAGGGAACACTTTCACTGGGAAGGCCAAGATTACTCTGATTCCAAGAAAAGGCTCAGGGAATTTCTTCTGCTCCCCCAGCATAGGCCTCTGGCTATCCCTCCTGTTTTAGATATATTGGATGATGTGTACACAGAAGCCAGCCTTAATCCTGATTCTTTGCCTCCAGCTCCTGTTAAACCAGACAGGTATTACCGGGTTCCTGATTCTCACCAGTTCCTATATAAAAGCCATACTGCTGACCCAGAAACTATTTCACAGGGTCCCAAGGGAATTAAGGCCTCTACTGCTAAAAACCCATTACCTTCAGAGAGAGATTCCAGAGCTTTAGAAAGGTGGGGGGGAGGTGTACACCTCGGCCACTTTAACCATGAGGGCATTAAACTGTCAGTTCCATATGTTAAAGTATCAACAGTTTTTGATATCTCAGCTGAAAAGCAAGATGACACAACCAGAACAACCAGATTTAAAAGAGTTGCAGGATTTGTTGCATGGTGCAGAGCAAGTGGGTAAACATACCTTGCAGTGTGGTTTTGATGCTTTAGAGGTCTCATGTAGAGCTGCTGTTACGGGGTCTGTTATACGTAGGCATGCTTGGCTCAAAGAGCAAACCTTACCAGATCATGTCAAAGCTAAATTATTAGATGCACTTCAAAAAGATGTATTGTTTGGTGTTAAAGCTGAGGAGGTGCTAAAGAAAATGGAGGAAAAAGTGAAATCAATGCAAACAGTGAAAGATTTCCTGCAGGTACAGCCTCCACGTTTCAGCAGAAACTGGCCTTCAAAAAATTGGTCCTTTCCAGCCACGGACAGACCTCAAAGGGGCAGATACAGGCGTCCAAGGGGTAGAGGGCAACCTCAAGGATCTTTCAGAGCCAGACCAGTGGCAAGCACCAACCCCAAGAGGTGGAGAAGACAGATCAGTCATTTAGAAAACAGACACAATGACTTCCCCCTACACCTGCCAAGCAAAGCTTTAATGGCAGCACCTTTGGGCGGAAAACTGACATTATTCTCAAAAAATTGGCATATTGTTACAAGAGACAAATGGATTCTGGACATTATAGACAAAGGCTACAGGTTCCACTTTCACACCCTTCCAAAAATGAGAGGCATGCCAAACCTGCCACAAAATCAAAGGGCAGAGGCACAAAAACAAATTTCAGCTCTCATGGACATGAAAGCAATTCAAGAGGTACCTGCAAAAGAACACGGTCAAGGGTTTTATTCCAGACTATTCCTGGTACCAAGGAAAGACAAAGATTGGAGACCTATCTTAGACCTATCCATCCTAAACACATACCTACAGGTGCCAAAATTCAAGATGCTCACATTACAGCAGCTTCTTCCCATGCTGGGCAAGGAGTCTTGGCTGGTAACATTGGACCTCAAGGAGGCATACCTGCATGTCCCTATCAGACAAGATTGCAGAAGATACCTCAGATTTCTTGCAGGTTCAACCCATTACCAATTCTCTGCATTGCCCTTTGGCTTATCTACTGCACCCAGAGTGTTTACGAAATGCCTGGCATCAGTAATCGCCTTCTGCAGACTACAAGAGATACAAATCTACCCATATCTGGATGACTGCCTGATCCAAGCGGACAGCAAGGGCATACTACTGCAGCACCTGGCGTTTGTGATAAAACTGTTGAACTTCCTGGGATACACAGTCAACAAAAAGAAATCAAAACTAATACCCTCTCAACAAATAATTTTCCTGGGTGCCAGCTTGGATACAACCACCCAGATGGCCTACCTCACGCCAGACAAGTAAGGGCAACTGTCTCAATACTTCAGAAAAATGGCAACTTACACCAGGCTAACTGCAAGGAAAGTCCTGCAGGCTCTGGGATTCGTGGCATCTTGCATCCTACTAATCCCATGTGCAAAGCTGCATATGAGGAAACTTCAATGGTACCTAAAAAACTTATGGTCTCAACACAGCCACAGCTTGGAAGCAGTTATACCACTCATTCCATGCCTTCAAAAGGAATTTATGTGGTGGGCTCAAGCTTGCCAAAGAAACACAGGTCTTCCTTTCTGTGTACCTCAAGCAACTGAAATCATCACAACAGACGCCTCAGACTACGCCTGGGGAGCACACATGACAGATCAGTGCATTCAGGGAAAATTGACCCGAAAAGAGAAGCACCTTCACATCAACCAAAAGGAAATGCTAGCCGTGCAAAAGGCTATTATGACCTTCAAAGACCTACTGCATCCAGGCCAGCTGTTGATAAGGACAGACAGCACCACAGTGATGTGGTACATAAACAAACAGGGGGGAACTCATTCATACCCCCTGTGCAGGCAAGCCATGACCCTATGGAACACAGCACTGGAATTGCAAATTCAACTATAGGCACAATTCCTGCCAGGGAAGGAAAACACACTGGCAGACAACCTAAGCAGAAATATGACAGATCCACACGAATGGAAGTTGCATCCTCAAGTTTTCACAAAGATAACTCAGGCATGGGGACAGCCAGACATGGATCTCTTTGCTACCCACAGAAATTGCCAGTTGAAAAAATTTTGTTCAAGGACCTATCATCCACAGGCCTGGAAAGTGGATGCACTTTCCTTCAATTGGGCAACATTGACAGTCTATGCCTTCCCGCCTCTTCCTCTGCTGCCCAAAGTTCTATTAAAAGCCAGAGCAGAGAGGCAAAAATGATTCTCATTGCTCCAGACTGGCCAAGACAACACTGGTATCTGCTCCTGAAAAGCCTGACACATTCCCCAGCATGGATCCTGCCTCTAGTCCCTCTTCTGTTGTCCCAGCACAACTACAAAACTCTTCACAGCCATCTCAAAACTCTAAATCTAGCTGCATGGAGAATTCCTTTATTTCCCAACAGTTTCTCCTCTCCAAGGAGGTGCAGGATGTCATCTTGGAGGCCAGAAGACCTTCTACTAGAAAGGCCTACTCCGCCAAATGGAAACGATTTTGTGCCTGGAATCAAGAAAAGGGACAGAATCCTTGGGTAATAAACATACCTCAAATTTTACAGTACCTAGCCGAGATGTTAAACAATGGACTTTCCTTCTCCTCCATCAAAATCCATGCTTCAGCCATTTCTGCACAATACAACACAGATCCTCCTTTATTCTCTCATCCTCTCTTAAGGCAGTTCCTCAGAGGGGCAAAGAATATAAAACCCCCAAGGAAACCACCAGTCCCTGCTTGGGACCTCAACTTAGTATTGGAAAAGCTGACCCTTCCTCCCTTCGAGCCAGTTTCTCCATCAGAGTTACAGTACTTGTCATGGAAAACTGCCTTTCTTCTGGCTATCACCTCAGCTCGCAGGGTTTCGGAGCTACAGGCCCTCATAGCTGTGCAACCATTCATCATTTTCCATCAGGACAGAGTTTCCTTACGAACCAACCTTACCTTTATGCCAAAGGTAGTATCCAGTGTAGTTTTGAATCAGACTATCCACTTACCTACCTTTTATCCTAATCCACAAAACAAAGGGGAAAGACTACTACATTCCTTGGACATTCACAGACAACTTTGTTACTACTTGGACAGGACAAAGCCATTCAGGAAATCTGAGCAACTCTTTGTGTCCTATGCTGCATGTGCTCAAGGAAAGGCTATTTCCAAACAGACAATTTCAAAATGGATAGCCCACTGCATACGCTTTTGTTACTCATTTCATGGAAAAACTGTGCCTGCATGCATCAGACCCCACTCCACCAGAGCCACAGCTACCTCTGCAGCCTTCCTCAGAGGAGTCCCTACCAAGGACATTTTGGAAGCAGCCACCTGGAGTTCAGTGCACACTTTGTCCAAGCACCATCACCTTCCACTATACTCAAAATCTAGAGTGGGCTTTGCCACAGCAGTCCTGCAGGGCATCCTAGCCCCTCCTAGTTCCACTTAGTGCCTACCACCCTTACTTAGCTTTGGGATTCTACCCATCTGTTATGACTGCAGCTGTATGCACGATGAACATAGTACAGTTTTGTACCTACCATAAATGTAGATGTTCGAGTGCTCATACAGCTGCAGTCCAGGTTGCCCTCCCTCCATCCCCTCTTAGGACAGGCCTTATGACAAACACTTTTCATACAACCTTTTTGGGGTATTCTTTTATGGTGTATTTGCTTGCAACTACTGTTTTTGATTTATCAACATTGCATCTTTGCATAACATTATGTTTGCCTTCCTTCTGGGGGCACCTGACATCTGGGGCAAGAAAAACTGAAGAAAATGGCGTTGGCTGCCTCTTTTGTACCCCTGCCACACTGACGTCAGGGGAAGAAGCGATGACAACCGACGCCGGACCTAGACTTTGGAATTTGGCCGACCGAGGACCCGCCTGACGGCAGGATAACCCATCTGTTATGACTGCAGCTGTATGAGCACTCGAACATCTACATTTATGGTAGGTACAAAACTGTACTTTCCCAACCTTCCACCTTCTGGGTGTCTCTGCCTTTTGATCACTCATGTCTGTAGTGTCTCGAAAGGCTTGGTCAGCTCCAGATTCCATTGCACCTGTCCCGAGGAGACCCAATAAATTTATCACAGCTTCCCAAGGCAAACAATTCCTGACTAAAGGTGCCCCAGTTGATGCCATGGTGGTAGCAGCAGCCACAAAGAGAGAGTTAGCTGAAACCTCCTCATCTGTCCGACTTTCGTACAATGGACAGATATGGGAAGCAAATGTTTTCATCAGCGACCTTCTCCCTTAGGTTCCTGAACTATCTTTCCAATTTTACTAGGCTTCAGAGGGATCTCCTAAAAGAGCTTGGAGATACCCTACAAGATCCCACAGCTGAGGGAGCTTCAGCCAAGGTAGCTAACCCAGTTGGCAACTCTAAATTCAGTAGTCAACTCCTCCATGAGGCTTATTTCTTATGCAGCCGATAGAGAGAGCAGAGCTGCAGGAACAGGAGTGACTCTTAGGAGACATTCTTGGCTGCGGCTGTTTCAGTTTGCGGAACCTTTCAGAGCATCCTTCACCAATACTCCCTTTGATGGCTCCTCTCTCTTTGGGCCTCAGGTGAAAAACACACTTACCAGGTGCCAGCAGGAAGGCAAGATGCGCTCTGATGTGGGAGTCCATTTTTCCACTCCTACCAGACCATACCCAAAGGGTCAGAAGGGTGGAAAGATGTGATTTTGAAAATCCCAGGGACCCTTGCCCTGACGCACATGGTGATTTGTACCCCAGGGGCAGAGGGTGAAACAATAACAGTGGCAGACGCCACTGTCGTGGCAGAGGGTGTCCACAAAGTCAGGGTGACAGATACGTTCTCTTCCAAACCCTATCAGCATCCCTGAAGGGATGCCTGACTGCTCAACTCTGGAGGCAGTCGGGGGAAGGCTTTCATTGTACCCAATCGCCTGGCAAAATATTACAAAAGAGAAATGGGTACTATCCATTATATCCAGAGGTTACAAGATTCCCTTCCGTCAACCCCCTCTTGTTTCAAAAAAGTCCATCCCAGATGTTCCACCCAATGTAAGAGATCAGGCAGTCACAGAAGTTTCAAGACTGCTAGAAAAAAGAGCCATCCAGGAAGTCCCCGCAGACCAAGTAGGATCCGGAACTTATTCAAGATTCTTTTTAGTGCCCAAAAAGACAGAGGACTGGAGACCAATTCTGGATCTCAGCAGATTAAACAAATCTGTACAAAAAGAAAAGTTCCGGATGGTAACACTGCAGTCCATTCTCCCCTTTCTGTGTCAGGACAATCGGATGTGCTCCATAGATCTTCAGGATGCGTACTATCATATAAAAATGAAGAGACGGTCCAGGAAATTTCTACGCTTCCAGCTAGGGGCCAGTCATTACCAATTCAGAGCTCTGCCCTTTGGTCTCACCACAACCCCCAAGTTGTCCACCAAATGCATGGCAGTAGTTACGGCTCACCTGAGACGTCTAGGATTCCAGGTGATGTTCGGGTCCTCGGTCGGCCGAATTCCAAAGTCTAGGTCCGGCGTCGGTTGACGTCAGTGCGACAGGGGTATAAAAGAACCAGCCAACGCCATTTTCTTCAGTCTTTCTTGCCGCGCGGTGCCCGAAGCAGAAGCAGTTCGCAAGTGCCGGTCGGCCAGCTTTTGAGATTACGAATATTTTTCAACCGAAGACGACTTGAAAGCTAAGTACCCCGTTGGGGAAACTTTTCTTGCCTCAGACCGATGTCAGACAAAGTTAATAATTGCATTTCATGTGGGAAGCAAATACCGCATAAGGACTTCCATTCCCTCTGTATACCTTGCTTAGGCCCAGACCACGACGTCTCAGCCTGTCGTTTTTGTGCTACATTCAACAGACACACGGGCAGAGTTCGCCCAACACTATTTTGGCAAAAAGTTTAATTACAACATGTCGTCGGATACTCCGACTCCAATTTTGAGTAAACGACGTAAAGATAAGGACCAACATACGAGGCCCGCGACTTCTACCGACACCACGCTAAAGCCGTCTACATGTGCTCTGGTTCTCAGCGAGGCACCTACGCAGCCCCTGACTACCGATGACACTTCATTAGCGGTGTCTTCTGTGCCTGAGGTCGCAGGTTCTTCGGCCCACACCCCGACTACAGATACCGAAGCCACTCTTGGCGGGGAAACTCAGAGTTCAGACAAGCCTGCCACCTCTCAAGGTGTCTTCAGGCCGCCGCCTTCTTTTTCCATTAAGGCTTACACTAAATCTAAAGCAGCCATGCATTCTAAAAGACAAGCTCCACAGGGCCCCTCTCAAGGCCCCATGCCTAAAAAGCAGATGCTCAAAATGGCTGAGGATTTGATTACTCATATCAGGGGTTCTCAACCCCCCTTGGACAAAAGTCCCAGAGTGGAGGAAGAATACCCTTCCTCGGACCAGGCCTCCATTACTTCAGAACATTCTGAGGACCAGGAACATTCTTACTCCCCTTTCGAAAATTCTGATGCAGAGGAGTCTATTCCCTCTGTCTCCCCCCCTGAGGATTTCTCTTTTGGGGAAACCTTGCATACCTTGAGGGAACACTTCCACTGGGAAGGCCAAGAGTACTCAGACTTCAAGAAAAGGCTCAGGGATTTCCTCTTGCTCCATCAGCACAGGCCTCTGGCTATACCCCCTGTCTTAGACATACCAGATGATGTGTATTCAGAGGCCAGCCTTTACCCAGATTCTTTACCTCCAGCTCCAGTCAAGCCTAACAGGTATTACCGGGTTCCTGATTCACACCAATTCCTATACAAAAGCCATGCGGCTGACCCAGAAACTATTTCACAGTGTCCCAAGGGAAGTAAGGCCTCCACTGCCAAAAATCCATTACCTTCAGAGAGAGATTCCAGACCTTTAGAAAGGTGGGGATAAAAGGTATACACCTCGGCCACTTTAACCATGAGGGCATTTTATGTTAAAGTATCAACAGTTTTTGTTATCTCAGTTGAAAAGCAAAATGTCACAACCTGAGCAACCAGACTTGAAGGAGCTGCAGGATTTGTTGCATAGTGCAGAGCAAGTGGGTAAACATACCCTGCAATGTGGTTTTGATGCTTTAGAGGCCTCTTGTAGAGCTGCTGTTACAGGATCAGTCATACGTAGACATGCTTGGCTCAAAGAGCAAACCTTACCAGATCATGTCAAAGCTAAATTACTAGATGCACCTCTTCAAAAAGATGTATTGTTTGGTGTTAAAGCTGAGGAGGTATTAAAGAAAATGGAGGAAAAGGCAAAATCAATGCAAACAGTGAAAGATTTCCTACAGGTACAACCGCCACGTTTCAGTAGAAATTGGCCTTCAAAAAATTGGTCCTTTCCAGCCACGGACAGTCCTCAAAGAGGTAGATACAGGCGCCCGAGAGGTAGAGGGCAATCTCAAGGATCATTTAGAGGCAGACAATGGCAAACACCTACACCAAGAGGGGTGAGGATAGTTCACAGCCATTCAGAAAGCAGACCCAATGACTTTCCCCTTTGCATGCCAAGCAAGGCTCAAATGGCAGCACCTTTAGGTGGAAAACTGGCATTATTTTTGAAAAATTGGCATATTGTCACAAAAGACAAATGGATCCTGGACATTATAGACAGAGGCTACAGATTCCACGTTCACACCCTTCCAAAAATGAGAGGCATGCCAAACCTGCCACACAATCAAAGGGCAGAGGCACAAAAACAAATTTCAGATCTCATGGACATGAAAGCTATTCAAGAGGTACCTGCACAAGAACAGGGTCAAGGTTTTTATTCCAGACTATTCCTGGTACCAAGGAAGGGCAAAGATTGGAGACCTATTTTGGACCTATCCATCCTAAACACATTTCTACTCGTACCAAAATTCAAGATGCTCACTCTACAGCAGCTTCTTCCCATGCTGGGCAAGGAGTCTTGGCTGGTAACATTGGACCTCAAGGAGGCCTACCTGCATGTCCCAATCAGACAAGATTGCAGAAGATACCTCAGATTTCTTGCAGGTTCATCCCATTATCAATTCTCTGCATTGCCCTTTGGCTTATCTACTGCACCCAGAGTGTTCACGAAATGCCTGGCATCAGTAATTGCCTTCTGCAGACTTCAAGGGATACAAATATATCCATATCTGGACGACTGCCTGATCCAAGCGAACAGCAAACACACTCTTTTGAAACACCTGGTGTTTGTAATGATGTTGTTGAAATCTCTGGGATACACAGTCAACAAAAAGAAGTCAAGACACTAATACCCTCTCAAACAATAATTTTCCTGGGTGCCAGCTTGGATACAAACACCCAGATGGCCTACCTCACGCCAGAGAAACAAGGGCAATTAACTCTATACTTCAGAAAACTGGCAACCTTCACCAGGCTGACTGCAAGGAAAATCCTGCAGGCTCTGGGATTCATGGCATCTTGCATCCTGCTAATCCCATGTGCAAAGCTGCATATGAGGAAACTTCAATGGTACCTAAAAAACTTATGGTCTCAACACAGCCACAGTTTGGAAACCATCATACCACTGATTCCATGTCTTCAAAAGGAATTTCTGTGGTGGACTCAAGCATGCCAAGGAAACCTAGGTCTCCCATTCTGCAAGCCTCAAGCGAATCAAGTCATCACAACAGACGCCTCGGACTACGCCTGGGGGGCGCACATGACAGATCGGTGCATTCACAAAAAGAAAAGCACCTACACATCAATCAAAAGGAAATGCTAGCAGTAATAAATGCTGTTATGGCTTTCAAAGACCTACTGCATCCAGGCCAGCTATTGATAAGAACAGACAACACCACAGTGATGTGGTACATAAACAAACAAGGAGGAACTCACTCATACCCCCTGTGCAGACTAGCCATGTCCCTTTGGACCACGGCTCTGGAATTGCAAATCCAACTTCAAGCACAATTCCTGCCAGGGAGGGAAAACTCACTGGCAGACAACCTGAGCAGAAATATGACAGATCCACACGAATGGAAGTTGCATCCTCAAGTTTTTACAATGATAATTCAAGCATGGGGAAGGCCAGACATAGATCTCTTTGCCACCCACAGAAATTACCAATTGACAAAATTCTGCTCAAGGACCTTTCATCCACAGGCCTGGAAAGTGGACGCACTCTCTTTCAGTTGGACAACGATGATGGTTTATGCCTTTCCACCTCTTCCACTGCTGGCCAAAGTTCTATTAAAAGCCAGAGCAGACAGACCAAAGATGATTCTCATTGCTGCAGACTGGCCAAGACAACACTGGTACCCACTCCTGAGGAGCCTGACTCATTCCCCACCATGGATCCTACCTCTAATGCCTCTTCTACTGACTCAGCACAACTTCAAAACTCTTCACAGTCAGCTGAAAACACTCCATCTAGCCACATGGAGGATTCCTTAAATTCACAGCAGACTATACTCTCCAAGGAGGTGCAGGATGTCATTTTGGAGGCCAGAAGGCCTTCTACTAGAAAAGCCTACTCCGCAAAATGGAAACGGTGTTGTGCCTGGAATCAGAAAAAGGGTCAGAATCCTGG
This sequence comes from Protopterus annectens, assembly GCF_019279795.1. NCBI lineage: Eukaryota > Metazoa > Chordata > Ceratodontiformes > Protopteridae > Protopterus > Protopterus annectens. Next base: position 424,165,478 of record NC_056733.1, on the reverse strand, counting down.
AATACTGAATTTGCCTCAAATATTACAGTACCTAGCTGAGCTGCTAAGCAGTGGACTTTCATTCTCCTCTATCAAAATACATGCCTCAGCCATTTCTGCAGAGTACAACACTGATCCTCCTTTATTCTCTCACCCTCTCTTAAGACAGTTCCTCAGAGGGGCTAAGAATATAAAACCCCCAAGGAAGCAACCAGTACCTGCTTGGGACCTCAATTTCATTCTAGAAAAACTAACCCTGCCTCCTTTTGAGCCAGCTGCTTCAACAGATCTGCAATATTTGTCATGGAAAACAGCCTTCCTTCTAGTTATCAGCTCAGCACGCAGGGTTTCGGAACTACAAGCCTTCATGGCTGTGCAGCCTTTCATCATTTTTATTTATTTTATTTTATTTATTTTATTTAACATTTGTTGACCGGGAATGTCCGACTAGGTTCCATAGAGCCTGTTTTCAGCGGAGGCCCGGGGAGAAATGCTCCAGATGCATGTCTTTGGAATGTGGGAGGAAACCGGAGTACCCGGAGGAAACCCACGTGAACACAGGGAGAACTCCACACACAAGGCACCCCAGCCGAGAATCGAACTGGAGAACCTCTTGCTGTGAGGTGACAATGTTAACCACTGCACCACTGTGCCACCCATCATTTTCCATCAGGACAGAGTTTCCTTACGAACCAATCCTTCATTTATGCCAAAGGTAGTATACAGGGTAGCCTTGAATCAGACTATCCACTTGCCTACCTTTTACCCTAATCCACAAAACAAAGGGGAGAGACTACTACATTCCTTTGACATTCACAGACAGCTCCGTTATTATTTGGACAGAACAAAGCCTTTCAGAAAATCAGAGCAACTCTTTGTGTCCTATGCTACAGGCATTCAAGGGAAGCCTATTTCAAAACAGACAATCTCAAAATGGAAAGCCCACTGCATACGCTTTTGTTACTCTTTTCATGGTAAAACTGTACCTGCAGGCATCAGATCTCACTCCACAAGGGCCACAGCTACCTCTGCAGCTTTCCTCAGGGGGGTTCCTACCAAAAATGTTTTGGAAGCAGCCACTTGGAGTTCTGTACATACTTTCTCCAAGCACTATCACCTACCATTATACTCCAAAACTAGAGCGGGCTTTGCCACTGCCATCTTGCAGGGCATCCTGGCTCCACCTAGTTCCACTTAGTGCCTACCACCCCTTTATTAGCTTTGTGATTCTACCCATCTGTTATGACTGCAGCTGTATGCACGATGAACATAGTACAGTTTTGTACCTACTATAAATGTAGATGTTAGAGTGCTAACACAGCTGCAGTCCAGGTTTCCCTCCCTCCTTCCCCTCTTGGGACAGGCCTAATGGCTAACACCTCCTCATACAACCTCATTGGAGTATTCTTTTATGGTGTATTTGCTGGCAACTACTGTTTTTTGATTATATTGCATTTGCTTTATTACATAAATTTATGTTTGCCTTCCTTCTGGGGGCACCTGACATCTGGGGCAAGAAAAACTGAAGAAAATGGCGTCGGCTGGTTCTTTTATACCCCTGTCGCACTGACGTCAGGGAAGAAGCGACGACAACCGACGCCGGACCTAGACTTTGGATTTCGGCCGACCGAGGACCCGCCTGACAGCAGGAAAACCCATCTGTTATGACTGCAGCTGTATTAGCACTCGAACATCTACATTTATGGTAGGTACAAAACTGTACTTTTTCTTATCTGGACGACTGGCTCCTCACTGCTACCACCAGGCAACAACTTATAGAGGCACAAGATTACACCATCACATCCTGTGCTCAACTAGGCATCACAGTAAACTTTGGAAAATCTGCCTTGTTGCCCTGTCAGTCTATTACATACATAGGATCACAGCTAGTGTAAAATTGCCTCAGGAAAGAGTTTTCATTATTCGACAACAGGTGTCACTTCTCCTGAGGAGCAAAAGAATTCAAGTCAGGTATGTTCTTCAAGCTCTAGGGTCTGTGGCAGCAACCATTCTTCTAGTTCCCTTAGCACGCTTTCACATGAGAATCCTTCAGTGGCTTCTTTAAACACAATGGTCCTTCCAGGAATTACCCATGTCTCACATGATGCTAATTACGGAATCTTGCAGAAGACACCTTTCCTGATGGATGGTTTCCCCACTAGCTACTTAGGGCAGACCTTTCTTGGAATCCCATCCGGTTGCCACATTGACCATGGATGCTTCCCTGATAGGGTGGGGGGGCATTATCTAGGGAAGACAGTCCAAGGCACTTGGCAACCTCACGAGTACCACTTGCACATCAACGTCCTGGAGGTGAGAGCGGTGCTTCTAGCATTGCAAGCTCTTCAAGACTCTCTCCCTGCCGGGACTATTGCAATACAGACAGACAACATGTCAGTGGTTTGGTACATCAACAAACAGGGCAGAACCATGTCTTACCCGTTGTGCAGAGAGGCCCTCAAACTGTGGCAATGGGTGATTTTCTTCCCAATGTTTTCTGACAGCAATGCATATCCCTGGGAAATCCAACGTAATAACGGACAGGCTGAGCAGGGCTATCCTCATGCTTCATGAGTGGTCTCTGAAACAGGAAATTGTGGATCTTATTTTCTGCAAATGGGACCAGCCTTACTGCGAGCTCTTTGCCTCTCCCCGCAACAACAAATGCAGCAGCTACTTCTCCATTGTTCCTCCTCCAGGTCACACACCCAGGGACGCTCTAGTCCACAATTGGCCTCAGGGACGCCTTTATGCGTTGCCCCCTTCCCTTTAATTCCAAAAGTCATTCAGAAAGCTAAATCGTTGGGTTGCAAGATGATCCTCATTGCCTCCTATTGGCCTCGACAGATTTCGTTTCCGTTCCTGCACCCCCACCTTCTTGCCCAGCCTTGGATTCTGGACCCAGTACCAGATCTCCTGATTCATCAGTCATGCGGGTTACACCAATCCCTCCAATCTCTCAAGCTCACAGCTTGGTTACTCCACTTCCAATCTTAGCCTGGCTCCCCAATATTTCCCCAGCAGTGTGTGATATTATTTCCTCCCATAAGACAACTACAAGGAAAGTTTATGCTAGCAAATGGAAAAGATTCTCTTACTGGGCAGTGTCCAGGAATTTAGATCCTTTTACAGCTCCTGTACATGAGATTTTGAATTTCTTAGCAGAACTGTTTCAATCTGGTGCAGCTGCTGCTACCATCAGAGTACAACTAGCTGCCATTTCAAATTTTCACTTCTGAGTTTCTAACTCCAGCATAATGTCTCTCAAACTCTGTAAGGCCTTCATGAGAGGTACATCTCTACTTAGACCCCAAGTGAAAGAGCCCCTTCCACCTTGGGATCTCAGTTTGGTTCTGGCCTCCTTGATACTGCCACCCTTTGAACCAGTAGCATCATGTTCTTTGAAATTTCTCTCTTGGAAAACTCTCTTCCTAATTGCTATTACTTTTGCCAGATGTTTCAGAACTCCATGCCCTATGTGTTTGCCCTCCATACCTAGTTTTTCACAAAGACAGAGTTTCTCCAAGAACCAACCCATCTTTTCTACGTAAAGTTTGTTCAGAACGCAATTTGAATCAATCTGTTGAACTTCTTTTCTTTTTCCCTAATCATTCCAACAAGGCGGAATACAGGTTACACCGATTGGATGTGCATAGACAACTGCGTTTCTATCTCCATAGAACTAAAGAGATAAGAAAATCAGATCAATTGTTCCTTTCATTTGCTAACAACAAACAAGGCCTTCCAGTTTCTAAAGTAACCTTGTCAAAATGGTTATCGGACACCATTGTCTATACCTACCATTTGCGAAAAAAAGATCTTCCAGCAAAACCCCCAAAGATCATTCAACCAGGTCAGTAGCTACTTCTGTAGGGTTTCAGTCTAGATTGCCCATAGATTCAGTTTGTGCAGCAGCTACTTGGGCAAATCCTCATACATTTATTTCTCATTACAAAGTAGATTTGGTCTTGCAGGGCTTCCTTTGGTTCTACTGTCTGTTCCAGTGAGCCACCCAGGATTGAGGTGCTAGGGACGCTGTCCCATCCAGCAAGAACGAAGGTGAGATTGGACAACTTAACATAAAGAAGTTATGTACCTACCATAACGTTCCATGTTAGTTGTCCTTCATCTCACCTTCGTTCTTGCGTCCCTCCCTCCTTCCCCCTTCCTCTAGAATTGAGAGGAGTTATTCAATGGTTTCACTGCCTAACTTGTTTTGTTATTAGTTGCTTCCCAAGCAAACCATGACAATTTACTGTATATCTAGGTTTAATAGTAATGGATTATCTTCTATGATTAGGTTAGTGTGAGCTATCTCAAATGAGATCTGCGTAGCTGACGCTGGGCATTCTGAGATAAGGGGTAGCCTCTAGCCAGTAAAGAGCTCTCGAGCTATGGAAAGTGGACGAGTCGGAGCCGAGGATCGGCTCTGAACCCATCCAGCCAGAATGAAGGCGAGATGAAGGACAACTAAAATGGAATGTTATGGTAGGTACATAACTTTTTTTTTTTTTTTTTGGTTTTGGATGAGGCTGTTTTAACCTGTGTGTCAGTGATTGCCGGGGCTCTTCATTCTTCTGGTATGTTTATGGGCCCTTTAAGGGGGTGAGAGGGGGGTGAAGTTTGCACTAAACCTGTCTGCCAGTATGTTGGCAATATCAGTCAGTTCAGTGTATTTTGTGCCATTCTGCACTAACTCAGAGCAGATCTGAGAGTTTCCACTTAGGTTCTTGACATAAATAGCTAAAGAAAGCTTTGTGGTTATCTTTGGAGTCCTTGGCAATTTTTCTTTCGAAGCTAGCCTTGGATGATTTTATGAGGGATTGTAGTTTCTTGCTGATACTGATCAGGGATGTCTTTCCTTCTTTGGATTTTACTCTTTTTATCCTTTTGAATAGCTTGTTTATGACGGGGGTTTACCAGACTGATTTCATTTTCTTGGACGAGTGAGTCTTGGTTTTGCTTGGGATAAGCACGATCCATGCATTCTTGCAGATGCTCATAGAATGCCTTTGTAAGGGATTCAGCAGCTTGGACAGCGTTGTCCTTTAGCATGGGGGCTGCGAGCCTTTCCACCTCGGTCTTAGACTAGGTCCAGTATGTTGTCACCTTTAGTGAGGGTGTCGACCAGTTGATCCAGGGCGTTCGAGTTTATAAATTCTAGGAAGCGTTGGGCAAGGGAGTTAGTACTTGAGTAGTTCTCCCAGTTAATGTTTGGGTAATTGAAATCACCCAATGTTAGGGCATTTGGTAGGACCTTCATATTTTCCAGTGTCTCCAGAAACGCGGAATGGGGGTCCTGGGTCATGGTGGGTGATCTGTAGCAAGCTACAATTTGAATAACAGTTTTGCCTGTTTTAAGTTGCACATTGAGGCTCTGTGCTGCACCACTAACCTGGAGGTGTGGGTATCCATGATGAATATGGATACACCCCCCTGCCTTTTGCGTTTTGGTCCGGGTTCTGTGGCCGAAAAGTATGGTATGAGTTGTAGTCTGGTAGTGCTGGGGTGCTCTCTGGAGTCTTAAACCAGGTTTCTGTTACTGCACAGATATCTATGTTCTCCATACTGAGGAGTGCCTCGAGTGCATGCATTTTGAGGTTTAGACTTCTGGCGTTGAGTAGCATTACCCTCAGTTTTTGGTTACTTGTGCTATTTACGGTGGTGGGTTTGTCTTTTGAGCCTTGCATAAAAAAGGCACTATGGGGGAGGCAAAAGCCTAAGGGTAACAGGTGCAAGCCATCTCTTGCGAAGCAAAGTGGCTTGTCAAGCATGTCATCCCAGGCGGACAGATACTGGATCCCCTTTGAATGACACCAGAAACGTAGTCAATTGTTGAAATTGATCATTTTTTCTTTATACTGTGGCATCATTCTTGGTGAGGGCAGGATGCTACTCAGGGTCAGGGTCATACCGGCCTGGGCTATGTGATCAGAGAGCTCTTCCATGTCTCTCTTCATGTAGTCCAAGGAGGTACGTCTCGGGTCATTCACACCAACATGGGCAATGACAGAGTCGTATGTGAACTTGTTCTGGAGTGACCTGAGTGCTTGTGTTATGTGGTGGATCCTGGCGCCCGACAGGCAGCTAATTGTAACCTTCTCCTTGTGCAGCCTAGTTAGTGGGACTTCAGTGTGCCTGACTATAGAGTCGCCTACCACTAGTGTGTTAGGTATGTTATTTTGCCTTAAGGGCTGTGATTGCGTGGCACACTGATTATGTGAAGTATGTGTTTCATGGTTTGTGATGGGGTGTGGAGGTTGCTTGGATATCTGCTTTGGAGGTCTCTGTTGCTTTTGCAGATTTTTATTTAGAGCCTCCGAGTATGTTTTTGTGTGTGTTATTTGCCGGGGTTGGTTTAGTAGGTCTGTGCAGATGTTGGTTTAGTAGGTCTATGTGAGACTGGTGGTGTGTTGCAAGTATTTCCCTTCTACTCTTGACTGTCATTTTCAGTCTTTGGTTGAGAGAGCTTTTGCCTCCAGTTTGGCTGTATAATTGCATCTCTTGCATATATTAGTGTTTGGTGGTAGGAGGAGAGGGTTGTCTCTGTACATGAGGCAGTTGTAACATTGCCTCAAAATGCCCAGATTCACCAGTTGGACTGGAAAGTACACCTGAAACTGCCCTTTGGACATGCCTGTATAGGTAAAGTGAGCTGTTTTACTGATTGGCTGGTAGGGACGAATAGAGAGCCTTATCCTTCTGGACAGTATAGGGGGGGCGGGTCTAGTGCTAGAGGTAATTAGTGCTTGCTATGAGTTTTGAGCAAGTGCTGGTCTGTGAAATGAATGGTTTGAGTGCTTAAGTTGAAAGTTGGTCTAGTTCCAAGGGAAAAATTGAAGATTAGACTTAATGGAGCCGGGAATAATTTAACCCTAACTACCCGGTGCGCAAATCCGGTTTTTATAGCAGGGAAATGAAAGGTATAGAAATTAGCCCAAAATGACCAATTCACTACTAACGTCTGGGCTGAAACCACTTCAGGGACAGATAGGCATGCTCAAAGCTCCCCTGTCTCACAGGTGAACAGAGAAACTTCCTTCTATCCAAGTAAGGTATGGGCAACACAGAAACTTGTAACACAGCCCTGAATTCAGGAATAACCTGAAAACTGTACTGTACTAGTTCAGAAAGGCGGGAAACAAGTGTATTTTTTTTTTGTTTTATTTTTGTTTTGGTTTTTTTCAGAAAATAAAGCAGATACAATAAAAAAAAAACACAATGCACAGAAATGGCTATCACACTTTAGTGTGTAGCCTTCAACAGTTAAACAGATTATTTAAACACAAAAACAACTTGGTTCAAGTTCAGGCAGCAAATAAATAGAATATGTAGCAGAAACAAGCTTTTTAAATCACAGAAACGATAAAAAAATCGGCATTTTAGACGGAATTAGTTAAAGACCGCAAGAAAGTGCAGAAAAATGATACTTCACTCCAAAGTCTCTCTTGTCTCTGCTGCTGTAGAACTCTGCAGGATACCTGGCAGGCACTTGCTGAGCTGAATACAAGTGCAAATGTGGTTTTTATAGCAGGGAAATGAAAGAGAGAGAAATTAGCTCAAAATGGCCAGTGAACTACTAACTTCTGGGCTACAGCAAACAAGGCGCACAAATTTCAGAAAGAAACAGTTCAAATAAATAGGCACAATAAGCCTTTAACTAGAAATTCCCAGCTCAGAAAGGCAGGATCTAGCCTCTCCTCCCACAAGAGTGCAGACAACAAACCTTCTTAATGTAAAATAACTGGCATGAAGCCCAAGGGCTTAAACCAGAACTAATGCGCTTTTAGAATAAGACACTGAGCTTTTAATTAGCAATTACCAACTTAGAAAGGATGAGCTACCTGTCCTGCCACAACAATGCAGTCCACAAACCTTAATGTAAAACAACTGGGCTGAAGCCCAAGTGCTTAAACCAAAAAGCTTAGAATAACACTTACAGTTTAATCAGGCTACTACCAAGCAGTAATAACTGCAGCAGAATAATACAACTGAGTACTTTTAAGAAGCACAAGCAAAATAAGGTAATAAAGTGGGAAGAAACACAATTACAGTAAATGCAGATGAATAAAATGCAATTTTTTTATAATAGAAAACAAGCAAACTGATTTAAACAAATTACCTAATTAACCAGTAAAAAAACTCGAAACTGAGCCCTGTTCCAGCAGTCTTCAATCAGACAAGTTCTAACCGCACACTTGGGAGCCATACAGATGTCCTCCCACTGTCCTTTTCTATATAGCCTTTCCATTCTCTGTTTCAAGATTTTCTTCGTGTTTCACTGTTGCAGTCATCACATATGGGTTATCTGCTTGCAGTAGCCCACAGTCTGCCTGATTATCAAAGTCTTGGGTCCTGCGTCGGTTGCTGTCTCATCTTCCGTGACGTCAGGTAGTCAGGGGTATAAAGCATGCAGCCAACGCCATTACATCAGTCTTTCTTGCCGTATGGTGCCCAAAGCAGAAGCAAGTTCGTAAGTGCCAGTTGGCCGACCGCTGAAATTTTTGTTTTTGTGTTTCAGAACCGAAGTCTTCAACTAAAGATAAGTACCCCGTTGGGGAAACACTTTCTTGCTCTAAACAGATGTCAGTAAAAGTCAGTAATTGTATTTCTTGTGGAAAGCAAATACCTCATAAAGATTTTCATTCATACTGTATTCCTTGCCTAGGCCCTGACCACGACGTACCTCGCTGTCTTTTTTGTATCTTATTTAAGCAACAAACTATTTGTTGTCTGTATATTTACGCTTCTAAATATTTTGGTACTCCGTTCAGTTATCCAGATATGTCTTCGGTTAGCCATCCGATACAGCCATTCCGAAAAAACGCAAAGATAAAGACAGAGACAGGCTGCCTAGGATGCTTCTCCTAAGCCAGTCGCCATTTCGCTGGTACTCACTGAGGCGCTTTTGCAGCCCCTGATACAGACTACTTCAGATTCGCAGGCCTCTACTGAGACCCATTCGGAGTCCGGTATGCCGTGAGACATTTCAACTGTGCAACCTGCGAATGTCTCTACCTTGGATGGTTCCGGAGCCGCTGTGCAGGCACCGGCTTCTGAGGGTGTATTCAGGCCTTCTGTCTTGCATATTAAACCAACGCTATCTTCTTCTTCAAGGCCTAAATTTCGAACCATGCCTAGAAAACCGACGCCCAGACCGCATGGTCAGGCCTCTATGCCTAAAAAACAAATTAGAATGGCTGAAGACCTTATCACTTTAATCAGGGGAAGCCAACCTTCCCCCTCTAATTAAATTTGCTTATGATACTTCTGACCAGGATTCTGAAATTTCTGTTCCCTCTGATGACCAGGATTTACCCTTGTCTACCTATGAGGATTCTGATGCAGAGGACTCCATTCCCTCTGCTTCCCCCCCAGAGGATTTTTCTTTTGGTGAAACCTTGCGTACTCTTAAGGAGCATTTTCGTTGGGAAAGCCAGGATTACTCTGATTCCAAAAAGAGGCCTAGGGATTTCTTACTCCTGCCCCAGCACAGGCCTATAGCTATCCCGCCTGTACTATACATTGTTAATGATGCCTTTTCAGAATCTAGCTTGGCCCCTGACTCTTTACCTCCTGCTCCCAGAAAACCTGATAGATATGACAGGGTTCCTTACTCTCACAAGTTCCTTTTTAAAAATCCTAATGCGGATCCTGAGACCATTTCACAGGGACCCAAGGGCGTTAAGGCTACTACTGCCAAAAATCCTACCCCTTCTGATAGACAATCCAGGGTGCTGGATAGATGGGGTAAGAAGGTATACACTTCTCCAACCTTTGGCCATTAGGGCCTTAAATTGCCAGTTTCATATGTTGAAGTATCAGCAGCATGTTATGGGATTGCCTAAACAGAAAATGATGATTCCTGACTGTGTTGAAAATAAGGATTTACAGGATTTAATGCATTCTGCTGAACAGGTTGGAAAACATACTTTGCAATGTAGTTTCGATTCACTAGAGGCATCTTGCAGGACTGCTGTGACTGGGTCTGTACTTGGAAGGCATGCTTGGCTTAAGGAGCAATCCTTGCCTGATCATTTTAAAGTTAAATTGCTGGATGCTCCCTTAAATCAGGACCACCTGTTTGGCAACAAAGCAGAAGTTCTTAAAAAGATGGAGGAAAAAGCTAAATCTATGCAAACTGTTAAAGATTTCCTACAAGTACAGCCTCCAAGATTTAGTAGGCATTAGCCCTCTAAGAATTGGTCCTTTCCTGCTTCTTCCAGGCCTTCGGTCCAAACCCAGAACCAGCAGAACAGGACTAAGCAGTGGGGAGCTCCCACTTCCAAATCAGAGAGTAGTAAAACTCCCCCCAATGGTAAACTGTCTCAATGACTTAACTTTAAAACTTCCACGCACTTCTCAACTGTCTGCTCCTTAGGGGGAGTGATTGCTCTGCAAGCAAAAAACTGGGAACTCATTACCCAGGACAAATGGGTTTTAAATGTAGTTTCCCAAGGATACAGATTTCACTTCCATATGTAACCAAGCCCAAATGGTTGGCCAGATCTACCCCCAAATCAATGGGCAGAGGCTCAAAAGCAAGTACTGTCTGTCAAGCATAAACTCTATTCAAACTGTACCAGAAGAGGAAAAGGGACAAGGTTTCTACTCAAGACTTTTCCTGGTATCCAGAAAAAACTCATGGCTTCCTATCCTGGACTTTTCTATCTTTAACACTGTTTTGGTGATTCCAAAATTCAAGATGCTAACTCTCCACCATTTGCTTCCTATGCTAGGCAAAGATGCCTGGTTGGCAACACTGGATTTAAAGGAAGCCTACCTGCACATCCCAGTCAGGGAATCTTGCTGAAGATACCTACGCTTCAAAGCAGGCTACATGCACTTTCAGTTCTCTGCACTGCCCTTTGGCTTATTTACTGCGCCCAGGGTATGCACAAAGTGCCTAGCTCCAGTCATTGCATTTTGCAGGCAAAGAAATATTCAAATATACCCATACCTGGACAATTGTCTAATTCAGGCAGAAAGCCAGGACATGCTTTTGAATCATCTGGCATTTGTACAAAAGGTGCTAACTTGTCTGGGGTACACCATAAACGAAAATCTCATCTGGTACCCTGTCAAATCATATTCCTGTGAGTAAGCTTGAACACAACTTCCCAGATGGCTTTCCTCTCGCCAGAGAAACAAATTCATTTGACAACTTATTCCAAACTAGTGGCCACAAAAACCCTGCTATCTGCAAGGCAGATACTGCAAGCCTTGGGGTTCATGGCCTTCTGCATTCTAATTCCATATGCAAGACTGCATATGAGGAAACTACAATGGTATCTAAAAAGTCTATGGTGTCAACATTCTCAGGATGTAGAAGTAATGATTCCTGTCATATCTTGCCTATGACTAGAATTCCTTTGGTGGGCAGAGGCCTGCCACCAAAGCAAGGGACTACCATTCACTCTACCCCCTGCCGCCCAAACCCTGACAAACGCATCAGACTATGCATGGGGGGCTCAACTGGCAGGGAAGTGCATTCAGGACAAATGGAACCCAAGTCAAATGCACCTGCATATCACACAAAAAAAATGTTAGCCATACAGAATGCTCTGACAGCCCTCAAGGACTCTACAACTCCAAAACGACAACAAACCAGGAAAAAGAACATGAGCCAGATGAACGATCCACCAGAATGCTAAAATAATTAGAAATCCACTTCAAAACACGTAAATACGATCAACCACTGAAAAATGTATTTTAAGCAACAGAACGATCCTGCTTTTCGTCAGCGACACTTCGCCAACTTCATCAGAAGTTAGAATTTAAAATAACGCGCCACTTCCAAAATGACAATCTGTTTCTCAAGTAACCGTTTCTGTTCTGCTCGTTTGGTTGCCCTCTCATCTTACAGTGTCGCTGTTCTGATTCTTAGATATGCTATAGGTAAGCATATCTAAGAATTGGAACAGCGACACTGTAAGATGAGAGGGCAACCAAACGAGCAGAACAGAAATGGTTACTTGAGAAACGGAGATTGTCATTTTCATTTGAAGGGAATTGTCATGTTGGAAGTGGCGCGTTATTTTAAATTCTAACTTCTGATGAAGTTGGCGAAGTGTCGCTGACGAAAAGCAGGATCGTTCTGTTGCTCAAAATAAATTTTTCAGTGGTTGATCGTATTTACGTGCTGTGAAGTGGATTTCTAATTATTTTAGCATTCTGGTGGATTGTTCGTCTGACTCACGTTCTTTTTCCAGCCTTCAAGGACTACATTCTTCCAGGACAACTTGTGGTAAAGACGGACAACACCACTGTTGTGGTACATAAACAACCGGGGGGGGGGGGTACACATTCTTATTCCCTCTGCAGACTAGCCATGACTCTGTGGAACAACACAGCCTTGAGCTACCAAGTGCATCTACAGGCTCAATTCCTGCCAGGAAAATGAAATACACTGACAGACGAACTAAGCAGAAATCTCATGGACCCACACGAGTGGAAACTGGAACCAAAGACTTTCAACATGTTGATAATCAAATGGGGGAGCCCAGATATAGACCTGTTTGCCTCCCCCCAGAACTACTAATTGGACAAATTTTGCACAAGGGTTCCCCACAAACAAGCTTGGAAAGTGGATGCTCTGTTCTTCAGCTGGAAAAATCTATCAGTTTATGACTTTCCTCCTCTGCCTCTCCTCTCCAAAGTACTACTAAAGATCAAACAGGACAAACCAAGGATGATATTGATTGCACCAGACTGGCCACGCCAACACTGGTACCCCCTCTTGCGCAGTGTGTCACTGCTAGCCCTATGGCACCTGCCTCAGACCCCTACCCTGCTGTCACAGCAGGAGAGCCAGATTCTACACCCCCAGCTTCAAACATTGAACCTGGCAGCCTGGCGAATTACCTAATCTCTCCGTTACCATCCCTCAGTAAACAAGGGTTGGATGTCATTTTGGAGGCAAGAAGGCCTAGTACTAGAAAATCTTATGCTGAAAAATGGAAAAGATTCTGTGCCTGGAACCAAACTCAAGGGATGGCCACAGTAGCGCAAAATTTACCTCAGATTCTTCAATACTTAACTGAGATGCTTCACAAGGGCCTTTCCTTTTCCTCCATCAAAATTCACGGCTCAGCCATTTCAGCTCATTACAACACAGAACCACTCCTCTTTTCTCACCCACTGCTCAAGCAGATGTTCATCGTGTTTCACTGTTGCAGTCATGACTGTAGGGTTCTCCCCTGCCGGCAGGCAGTCCTCGGTCAACCAGAATCCCAAAGTCTGGGTCCGGCGTCGGCTGACAGCCGACGCCATCTTCTCCAGTCTTTCTTGCCGTGCGGTGATAGCAGTTCGCAAGTTCCGGTCGGCTGACTCCTGACTATTTTTTATGATAAACTTCAGTCCGAAGATTTTCTTCTCCACTCAAAGCTAAGTACCCCGTTGGGGAAACCTTTTCTTGCTCCAGTCCGATGTCAGAAAAAGTTAATAATTGCATTTCATGTGGGAAGCAAATACCTCATAAGGATTTTCATTCTTACAGTATTCCTTGCTTAGGCCCTGACCACGACGTAGCTAGTTGTCGGATGTTCTTCATCTCACATTGCTGCAGTCCTTACTTATGGGTAGTCCGCTGTCCTCGGTCGGCCCGAATACCAAAGTATTAGGCTGACGTCGGTCATGGGCGCCTAGATCTGACATCAGAGCGTCAGGGTATAAAAGCGCATGACCGACGTCATATCCTCAGTCTTTTTTGCCGCATGGTCCGATGCAGAAGCAGCGTTTGCAAGTGCCGTTCGGCGTTCTGAAATTTTCGTATTCTGAGTTTCAGACCGAAACCAAGTTGGGCTAAGTACCCCGTTGGGGAATATTTTTGTTTTTCTTGCCTCAGTTAATTCCGGATGTCAGAAAAAGTGAATAATTGTATTTCTTGTGGGAAACAGATACCGCATAGGGATTACCACTCTCTTTGTATTCCTTGTTTGGGACCTGAGCACGGCGTAGTCGGGTGTCGCTTTGTGCTAGGTTTAATAAGCGCACCATTAAGCGTAGGTTAGATTGCGCTAGGCTTGTCTTGTAAGCGGTGTAATTATAATATGCCGTCGGATCCTCCGGCGCCGCTACCTGTGAAGCGCAAGGACAAATCTTTAAAGTCCAGGCAGGATGAGTCGTCCGTTCGGACGCCGGTTCTTAGAAACTACGGTGGAATCTGGGGATCCAGCCAAGGTTTCAGTTGAGTCTCAGGGGAGGCTTTAATTTTGCAAGATGTGGCCTCTCAGGAGTCAGGCCAGGCTGAGGGGCCTCTCAGGTTGCTGTTCTCCCTTCCTTGCCTAAGGTGGTTAGGCCTTCTCCTTCTGTCTCTAGGGCTCCTTCCAAGAGCAGGCCTGGTTTGCCTTCCACGGGTGTCAGTCCTAGTTCTGCAGGTTCTGTGCCTAAAAAACACATGCTTAAAATGGCAGAAGATTTAATTTCTTTAATCAGAGGTTCTATGCCCCCTCCTGATAAGAGACCAAGGGTGGAGCCAGAGGTGGAAAGTTTGGAGCAGGCTTCAGATTACTCAGAGTCTTCGGCTGAAGACATTCAGGATTTTCCTCCTTATTCTGATTCAGATGCAGAGGATTCCACTCCTTCTGCTTCTCCTCCAGAGGATTTTTCTTTTTCAGAAACCCTGCATTCTATGAGGGAACATTTTAAATAGGAAGGTCAGGATTTCTCAGATTCCCGAAAGAGGCTTAGGGAATTTTTGTTTTTACCACAACATAGGCCCTTGGCTATACCTCCTGTTTTGGATGTTGTTCAAGACGTTTTCTCGAGGCTTCCCTTAATCCAGACTCTCTGCCTCCTCGCCAGTTAAGCCAGATAGGTATTACAGAGTACCTGAGGCTCATAAATATCTGTATAAGAGTCCAAGGGCTGACCCAGAAACTATTAGCCAGGGACCTAAGGGTGTCAGGGCTTCTGTTGTAAAGAATCCAGTTCCTATAGATAAAGATGCTAGAGCTTTGGATAGATGGGGTAAGAAAGTGTATACCTCTTCCACTTTAGCAATGAGGGCTTTGAATTGCCAGTTTCATATGTTGAAGTATCAGAATTTTCTCCTTTCTCAACTAAAATCTAAAGTAGATGCTTTGGCAGAGGGCATAGAATGTAAAGAATTACAGGATTTGGTACATGCTTCTGAACAGGTGGGTAAGCATTCTTTGCAGTGTGGTTTCGATGCTTTACAGGCTTCTTCCAGGGTGGCTGCCACTGGTTCAGTTATTCGCAGGCACACCTGGCTTAAGGATCAGAATTTGTCAGAGCATGTTAAAACTAGAATTTTGGATGCTCCTTTACAGTCTGAAGTTTGGTTTGGTTCTCCTGTGTAGTCTGTCTTGAAGAAAATGGACGACAAGGTTAAGTCTATGCAGACTGTTAAAGATTTTTTGCAGGTGCAGCCTCCTAAGTTTAGCAGGAATTGGCCTACTAAGGGATGGGCTTATCCTTCTTCTGATTTACAGTCTAGGGGTAGATCTAGACGTGGTAGGGGCAGAGCTCAGAGTTCTTTCAGGCCTAGAACATGGAGTTCACCTGCACAATCTACAGGTGAGGGCAGGGGCCAGTCCTTTCGTAAACAGGCCCAATGACCTGCATCTTCAGCTGCCAGATCCTTCCTGTCTGGCAGCTCCTTTGGGAGGAAAGTTGGCACTCTTCAAGCAAAACTGGTTTTTAATCACCCAGGACAAATGGGTGTTGGACATTATAGACCGAGGCTACAAGTTTTATTTCCATACAGTGCCTCCTTTCAAAGGCATGCCAGACGTTCCTCCTCAGCAAAGGATAGAGGCTCACAAGCAGATTTCTTTACTTCTTCAAATGGGGGCTGTACAGCAGGTCCCTCTGTCAGAAGTGGGCCTAGGATTTTATTCTCGCCTGTTTCTAGTACCAAAGAAAGGAAACACTTGGAGGCCAATTTTGGATTTATCTATCCTCAACACATACCTGGACATTCCAAAATTCAAAATGTTGACGTTGCAGCAACTTCTACCTCTGTTGGGCAAAGATCACTGGATGGTAACTCTGGATCTCAAAGAGGCTTATCTTCATGTTCCTATCAGGCCCAGTTGCAGGAGATACCTGCGTTTTGGCTGGGACTTTACATTATCAGTTCTCTGCATTGCCCTTTGGCTTATCTACTGCCCAGGGTGTTCACAAAGGTTCTGGCTCCAGTGATAGCCTTCTTACGGTTAAGAGGAATACAAATTTATCCTTATTTGGACGATTGCCTGATTCTGGCTCAAGACAAGTACGAACTTCTTCATCATCTACAGTATGTGATGGCAGTGTTAAGGTGCCTAGGGTATTCTGTGAACGAAACAAAGTCCAGTCTAGTACCCTCTCAGGAAATGTGCTTTCTGGGTGTGAGACTGAATACAGCTTCCCAGATGGCCTTTTTGACCCCGGACAAGCAAAAGAACCTCACACTTTACTTCCATCAATTGTCTCTACGGTCCAGGCTGACTGCAAGGACAGTCCTTCAAGCCTTGGGGTTCATGGCATCTTGTATTCTGGTGCTTCCCAATGCCAAACTGCATATGAGGAAGCTACAATGGTATCTCAAAAATGTATGGACACAACACTGCCAAGATCTGGACACTGTCATTCAAATAATACCTTGCATTCAAAAGGAATTTTTGTGGTGGGCTCAGGAATGTCACCTAAACAAGGGACTCTCTGTGACCCGACCAGAGGCGAGTCAGATTTTAACGACAGATGCCTCGGGCAAGGCTTGGGGAGCACACCTCAATGGAAAATGGGTGCAAGACTTCAACATTTACATATCAACTTGAAGGAGATGTTAGCAGTCCAATTTGCATTGATGGCTTTCAAGGATTTACTTCACCCAGGGCAAGTGTTGATTCTAACAGACAACACAACTGTCATGTGGTACATCAACAAGCAAGGGGGAACCCATTCGTACCCTCTTTGCAGGCAAGCAATGATTTTGTGGGAGACTGCTCTCAGTTTACACCTCAATCTTCAGGCAAGGTTTCTACCAGGAGCACAGAACTCCTTAGATGTTTTGAGCAGACAGATAGTGGATCCCCACGAGTGGAAATTGGATCCTCATGTATTTCGAAAATTGACAGTGATATGGGGAACTCCAGACATAGATCTGTTCGCTTCTCCACTAAATTTCCAGTTGCCAAAGTTTTGCACAAAAATGTTTCATCCCACAGCTTGGAAAGTGGATGCTCTATCATTCAGTTGGAGCATCTTCACGTCTATGCCTTTCCGCCTCTGCCTCTCCTCCCCAAGGTACTCTTGAAGGTCAGACAAGACAAGCCCTCCATGATTCTAATAGCTCCAGATTGGCCTCGACAGCACTGGTACCCTCTGCTGAGGAGTTTAGTACGGGAGCCTCCATGGCCTTTGCCTTCGATTCCGCACTTTTTGTCTCAGGAGGGCAATCATTTCCTCAATGTCAGGATTCAGTCCCTGCATCTAACAGCCTGGCGTATTCTGTTCTAGAACCTGGAGGGTCGCAGCTTCCACAACAAGTTTTGAATGTTATTTTGGAGGCCAGAAGGCCTAGTACAAGGAAAGTTTATGCTGGTAAATGGAGGAGATTTTTAATTTGGAGCAAAACAAAGAGCTTTGATGTTTCCAGGCCTGATTTAAGTGTTTCTCTTCAATATCTTACAGAATTATTAGACAAGGGTTTGTCTTTCTCCTCTATAAAGGTTCATGCTGCAGCCATTTCTGCTCACTATGACTGTGACCCTCCATTATTCTCTCATCCTTTGTTTAAGCAATTTCTTAGAGGGGCAAAGAACATAAGACCCCACGTAGAGCTCCTACTCCTGCCTGGGATCTCAATTTTGTGTTGGAAAAACTTACTTTACCTCCTTTTGAGCCTGCAGCTACTGCTGAGTTAAAGTTTTTGTCTTGGAAGACTGCTTTTTTGTTGGCCATTACGTCTGCTAGAAGGGTTTCTGAATTACAGGCTCTTATGGCAGTTGAACCCTTCCTAATTTTTCATAAGGATAGGGTATCTCTGCGTACTAATCCTACTTTTATGCCTAAAGTGGTTTCAAAGGTGGCCTTGAACCAATCAATTCATTTGCCTACTTTTTATGCAGATCCCCAAAATAATTTTGCACACTTTGGATATTCACAGGCAGTTGCGTTATTATTTGAGCAGGACTAAAGGGTTCAGACAGTCTCAGCAGTTGTTTGTTTCTTTTGCTTTAGGTTCTCAGGGAAACCTGTTTCAAAACAAACTATTTCTAAGTGGATTGGATTTTGTATTGCTTTTGTTATTCTCATCATGGTAAGGAGGTTCCGGCTGGAATCAGACCTCACTCCACTAGGGCTACTGCCACTTCTACAGCTTTTTAAGGGAGTAGCTACTAAAGATATTTTGGAAGCAGCTACTTGGAGTTCAGTGCATACTTTTTCTAAACACTACCACCTTCCTCTTTATTCCAAATCTAGAGCTGGATTTGCCACTGCAATCTTACAGGGCATTTTGGCAGCTCCCAATGCTTTATAATTTTGCCAGCCTCCCTTTACCTCTGCTTTGGGATTCTACCCATATGTAAGGACTGCAGCAATGTGAGATGAAGAACATAGTACAGTTTTGTACCTACCATAAATGTAGATGTTCGAAGATCCACATTGCTGCAGTCCAATTTACCCTCCCTCCTTCCCCTCTGTAGTTTGGAATAATTGTATGGTAGCTGTCATTTGTACATGCCTTTTGGGAAGTATTCTATTTTTGGCTGTGGCCTTTCTTTTTAGGGCCTTCTGACATCTGGGGCAAGAAAAGACTGAGGATATGACGTCGGTCATGCGCTTTTATACCCTGACGCTCTGATGTCAGATCTAGGCGCCCATGACCAACGTCAGCCTAATACTTTGGTATTCGGGCCGACCGAGGACAGCGGACTACCCATATGTAAGGACTGCAGCAATGTGGATCTTCGAACATCTACATTTATGGTAGGTACAAAACTGTACTTTTTGTGCTAGATTCAGTCAACGTACAATTAAACGAAGGTACGATTTTGCTTTTCATTACTTCGGTAGGCGCTTTAACTACAAAATGTCGTCGGATACAGTTCCGGCTACCGGAGTTCACAAACGTCGCAAGGATAAAGACCGGCCTCCGAGGTCCAAATCTGATGATAACGCACAAGCGGAGCCAGCTTCAGGTTCGGCCGCCGTCAGTGAGGCGCTTTTGCAGCCCCTGTCGTCGGCCATTTCAGAACCGATGGCCGAAACGGACTCTCATGAGGAGCCAACAAGGCCTTTAAATATCTCTATTGCAGGACCTTCGGACAATGCTCCTTCGGATGGGTCCGGAGCCGCTGTGCAGGTACCGGCTTCCGAAGGGGTTTTCAGGCCTACTCAGCTTACAATAAAGGCAAAGACAAAGGCATAGACTCCTTCTAAATCAAAGACTGTAAACCAGGCCTCTTCTGAACCGGCTCCCAAGTCACAGAAACAGTTACTCAAGATGGCGGAGGATTTACTTACTATGATTAGGGGTTCACATCCCCCTCCAGATAAAAGGCCAAGGCAAGATGTTTATTATGATTCCTCTGATCAGGCTTCTGTTTCTTCAGTTTCCTCTTCTGACCAGGAATATTCTTTCCCTCCTTATGAGGATTCTGATGCTGAGGAATCTATTCCCTCAGCTTCTCCCCCTGAGGATTTCTCTTTTGGGGAAACTTTGCATGAAATGAGGGAACATTTCCACTGGGAAGGACAGGAGTATTCAGAATCTAAGAAAAGACTAAGGGATTTTCTTCTTCTCCCCCAACATAGACCTCTGGCTATTCCTCCTGTTTTGGATATTGTGGATGATGCTTTTTCGGAGGCTAATTTAACACCTGATTCTTTTCCTCCTGCTCCTGTCAAGCCAGATAGATATTACAGGGTTCCTGATTCCCACCAGTTTTTATACAAGAACCCTTCTGCTGACCCTGAAACCATTTCTCAGGGCCCTAAGGGAGTTAAGGCCGCTTCTGCCAAAAATCCCATTCCCACTGAAAAGGACTCTAGATCTTTTGAAAGATGGGGCAAAAAAGTGTACACTTCTGCTACTTTGTCAATCAGGGCTTTAAACTGTCAGTTTCATATGCTGAAATACCAGCAGTTTCTCTTGTCTGTTTTAAAACAAAAGCTTACTTCCATTTCTGCCTGTGCAGATGATAAGGAATTACATGACTTATTGCATGCCACTGAGCAAGTTGGAAAGCATGGTTTACACTGTGGATTTGATGCCTTGGAGGCTTCTTGTAGGGCTGCTGCCTCCGGCACAGTCATTAGAAGGCATGCATGGCTAAAGGAACAAAATTTGCTAGAACAAGTGAAAGCTAAATTATTGGATGCTCCTGTTCAGCATAATGTTTTGTTTGGATCAAAAGCTGAAGAAGTGATTAAAAAGATGGAGGATAAGGCGAAATCCATGCAAACAGTTAAAGATTTCTTACAAGTACAGCCACCAAGATTTAGCAGAAATTGGCCTTCTAAAAATTGGTCCTTTCCCTCTTCAGATAGGCCTCAGAGGGGTCGATACAGACGCCCCAGAGGAAGGCCTCAAACACAAGGTTCTTATAGACCAAGACAGTGGACTGCTTCCACCACTAGGGGAGGAGAGGACAGGTCACAAACTCATAGGAAACAAACTCAATGACTCCCTCTGTTGGGCTGCAGGAACTTCTTGCCTGGAAGCCCCTCTCGGAGGAAAACTCTCTCTTTTTTATCAAAATTGGACTCATATAACCCAAGACAAGTGAGTTCTGGATGTGGTTCTAAGAGGTTACAAATTCCATTTTCATACCCTGCCAAGGCCAAGTGGATGGCCAGACCTTCCAAAACATCAATGGACGGAGGCCTTAAACCAGGTGGAAGCTCTTTTGGCTATGAAAGCCATAGAACTGGTTCCACTTTCCGAGATGGGGCAAGGTTTTTACTCAAGGCTCTTTCTAGTCCCCAGGAAGCAAAACTCATGGAGACCCATTCTGGATCCGTCAGTCTTGAACACCTTTCTAGAGATTCCAAAATTCAAGATGCTTACTCTACAGCAGCTACTTCCAATGCTGTCCAAAGATGCTTGGATGGTAACTTTAGATTTAAAGGAGGCATATTTACACATTCCCATCAGGAAGGAACGCAGAAAATACCTCAGGTTCAAGGCTGGATCGAGGCATTTTCAATTCTCTGCACTGCCCTTTGGATTGTCTACTGCGCCCAGGGTCTTCACCAAATGCCTGGCTCCAGTAGTAGCTTACTGCAGACTCAAGGGAATTCAAATTTACCCTTATCTGGATGATTGTCTAATTCAGGCAGACAGCAAGGATGTCTTACTCCAGCATCTAGAATTTGTTCAGTACCTCCTCAAGTTCCTGGGTTTCTCTGTAAACATAAAAAAGTCAAATTTGGCACCCTCACAACAGATAACTTTTCTGGGTGCTCTTCTAAACACCACAACCCAGATGGCATTTCTAACATCCAAAAAACAGTTACAGCTGGCTTCAACTTTCAAAACCTTGGCAACTTTAACTCGGCTATCTGCAAGGAGATTCCTGCAGGCTCTGGGTTACATGGCCTCCTGCAACCTTCTCGTACCATATGCAAGACTACACATGAGGAAAATACAGTGGTACCTAAAAAGTGTATGGTCTCAGCATTGCCACAGTTTAGACATACTGATCTCCGTCCTTCCTTGCCTTCAAAAGGAATTTCTTTGGTGGTCCAGGGCATGTGCTCTAAACAAAGGGAAAAACCCTTCTGTCTGCCTCCTGCCACTCAGATTCTAACCATGGACGCCTCGGATTATGCTTGGGGAGCCCATTTTCAGGGCAACTGTCTGCAGGGCCTTTCGACAAAGGATCAGAAGCACCTGCATATCAATTTAAAGAAAATGTTAGCCGTCCAGGAAGCTCTACTGGCCTTCAGGAATCTTTTACATCCAGGACAACTACTAATACGGACAGACAACACCACAGTTATGTGGTACATAAACAAGCAAGGGGGATCTCATTCCTACCCCCTTTGCAGACTAGCCATGGATCTATGGAACACAGCTCTAGCTTGCAATCTGGACCTTCAAGCTCAGTTTCTACCAGGGAAGCTAAACTTCCTGGCAGACAGTCTGAGCAGAAACCTTTCAGATCCACACGAATGGATGCTGGACACCAAAATATTCAGGATGATAACAGCAGTCTGGGGATGTCCTCACATAGACCTCTTTGCATCCCACCTCAATCATCAACTACAGAATTTTTGCACCAGGACTTTCCACAAAGAAGCTTGGAAAGTGGATGCCCTATCATTCAGTTGGAGGAACCTTTCGGGATATGCCTTTCTGCCGCTTCCTCTTCTTCCACGGGTATTATTAAAGATAAAACAGGACAAGCCCAAGATGATAATCTTGCTGGCCCCAAATTGGCCTCGACAGTTTTGGTACCCAACTCTGAAAAACCTATGTCTGGAGCCCCCTTGGGTTTTACCTCAGTCTCCGAACTTTCTGTCCCAACATCAGGGTCAGGTTCTACACTCTCATGTCAGAACTCTCAGCCTGGCGGCCTGGTTAATCCAGGGCCTTTGATTTCTTCTTTCCTACCCAAGCAGGTTATGGATGTCATTTTGGAAGCCAGACGTCCTAGTACTAGAAAATCTTATGCAGGAAAATGGAAAAGTTTTTGTTCCTGGATGCAGGCTCAGAATTCTGATCCTCTTCTTCCGAACATTCCTTTAATTTTACTTTACTTGACAGATCTCTTACATAAGGGCCTCTCTTTCTCTTCCATCAAGATTCATGCCTCTGCTATTTCTGCTCATTATAATACAGACCCTCTAATCTTTTCCCACCAGCTCATGAGACAGTTTCTCAGGGGAGCTAAGAACTTAAGACCTCCTAGATCTCCTCCCATTCCTGCTTGGGATCTCAACTATGTTTTGGAAAAACTGACCTTGCCTCCTTTTGAGCCTGTCGCCTCTTCTGACATCAAGTTTTTATCTTGGAAGACAGCTATTCTGTTAGCCCTAACCTCTGCCAGGAGAGTTTCAGAGTTACAAGCTCTTATGGCCGTGGAGCCTTATATTATTTTTCATCAAGACAGAGTGTCTTTGAGGACTAATCCTACCTTCATGCCTAAGGTGGTTTCCAAAGTGACTTTAAATCAGACTATCCACTTGCCTACCTTTTTCCCCACTCCTCAAAATAAAGGGGAAAGGAGCTTACATTCCTTGGATGTACACAGACAACTACGTTTTTACCTGGACAGAACCAAGGACATCAGGAAATCAGAGCAATTGTTTGTTTCTTATGCTTCAAGTTCCCAAGGTAAAGCTATTTCAAAACAGACCATTTCTAAATGGATTGCTCATGGAATCAGATTTTGTTATTCTCACCATGGAAAGCAAATCCCAGGGAGTATACAGACTCTTTCCACCAGAGCTGCTGCCACTTCTGCGGCTTTTCTCAGGGGAGTTCCTACAAAGGACATTTTGGAGGCTGCAACTTGGAGTTCAGTGCATACTTTTTCTAAGCACTACAATCTACCTCTTTACTCTAAGTCTAGGGCAGGCTTTGCCTCTGCAGTCTTGCAGGGCCTTTTAGCCGCCCCTTCTTCTTTGACCACCTCCCTTTCTTTCATCTTTGGGATTCTACCCTACAGTCATGACTGCAACAGTGAAACACGATGAACATAGTACAGTTGTGTACACCTACCATAAATGTAGATGTTAGAGTGTCTTCACTGTTGCAGTCTAGGTCTCCCTCCCTCCTGTCCCCTCTTGTTTTTACTTTTGTGTGGTTCCTTTTATCACCATTCTTCTGAGGTGTATTTGCAAAGGATATGGGAACTTTTTCAGTTTGGGACTCCTGACATCTGGGGCAAAAAAAGACTGGAGAAGATGGCATCGGCTGTCAGCTTTGTACTCCTGGCGCTCTGACGTCAGGGAGCATGGTTGAACAGCCGACGCCGGACCCAGACTTTGGGATTCTGGCCGACTGAGGACTGCCTGCCGGCAGGGGAGAACCCTACAGTCATGACTGCAACAGTGAAGACACTCAAACATCTACATTTATGGTAGGTGTACACAACTGTACTTTCCTCAGAGTAGCCAAAAACTTAAGACCACCCAGGAAAGCCCCAACTCCAGCCTGGGACCTTAACTTTGTATTGGAAAAACTAATTCTTCCTCCTTTTGAGCCAGCTGCAAGTGCAGAGTTAAAATTCCTTTCTTGGAAAACAGCTTTCCTTTTAGCAGTCACTTCAGCAAGAAGGGTATCTGAATTACAGGCCGTCATGGCAGTGAAGCCTTTCATCATCTTTCATGCGGACAGGGTGTCCCTCAGGATCAATCCCTCCTTCATGCCCAAGGTGGTATCCAATGTGGCTCTTAATCAATCTATTAATTTGCCAACCTTCTTTTCTAATCCACAGAACAAAGGGGAACGGATACTGCACTCCTTAGATGTGCACAGACCATTTAGATTTTACTTGGACAGGACTAAACCTCAAAGGAAATCTGAACTGCTGGTGGCATTTGCTGCAGGGACAGAAGGGAAGGCTATTTCAAAGCAAATCATTTCTAAATGGATAGGTCATTGCATTCATTTTTGGTATAAGCACCATGGAAAACCTATCCCACAGGGGATTTAGACCCCTGTCAACCAGGGCTGCATCTACCTCTGCAGCCTTTCTCAGAGGTGTCCCTACCCGAGACATCCTAGAAGCTGCTACCTGGAATTCTTTACATTCTTTTACCAAGCATTACCATTTGATAGTTTTCTCTAAATCCAGAGATGGCTTTGCTACTGCAGTCTTGCAGGGCGTTGTAGCTGGTCCTAATGCTATCTAAATTCCTCCTCCCATCCTTCGTTGTGGGAATCTACCCAAATGTGATGACTGCAACAGTGAAACACGAAGAACATAGTACAGTTGTGTACATTTACCATAAATGTATGAGTGTATTCACTGTTGCAATCCTGGTTACCATCCCTCCAGCCCCCTAACTTCTTTAGGCTATACCTCTACTCTTTTTTTTTTTTTTTTTGGAGGTATAACCTTGTGTGTGTATGTAATTGCTTCCATTAGGGGGCACCTGACATCTGGGGCAAGAAAAACTGATGTAATGGCGTCGGCTGCATGCTTTATACCCCTGATTACCTGACAAAATGACAATGGAAGATGACCGCAACCGACGCAGGACCCAAGACTTTGATAATCAGGCCGACTGAGGGCTACTGCAAGCAGATAACCCAAATGTGATGACTGCAACAGTGAATACACTCTGTAACATCTACATTTATGGTAAGTGTACACAACTATACTTTTTTTTCTTACCTCTTTTGATTGTTTCTTATAGTTCTCGTGTTATTTTGTATGCCCTGCAAATTTTCCCAGTTTTAAGTTTTTATTCTAGCCTCAACTAAAAACTTAATCTGACAGGTTACTTGGCAATACTCTATCCCTTTCTCTTTGCTTTTGACTGTGCACCATTATCAATGTATTTTATGAAAGGTAACCGCTATCACTTCAATCCTAACTTCTGCTTGGTCTCATCCTACTCTGTTACATGACCGTCCATAGATGTTCTTCGTGTTTCACTGTTGCAGTCATCACCTGTGGGATACCTTTGCTGTGGTAGCCCTCGGCTGGCCCGAATACCAGAGTCAGTGTTTTTGTGTGCCGGCTGCTGTCGCCCGTAGTCTGACATCAGGTTGTCAGTACTATAAATCAAGGCAGCCAATGTCATTATATCAGTCTTTCTTGCCATGGAGCCCATAGCAGAAGCAGTTGGCATGAGTGCCAGTCGGTCGCTACCAGAAGTAGAAATTCAGCAGAAAACATCTAAAGCCAAGTACCCTGTTGGGGACCCTTTTTTCTTGCTCTGATGTCAGAAAAAGTTAACAATTGTCTCGCCTGTGGAAAGCAGATCCCACACCGAGACTTTCATTCTTACTGCATCACTTGTTTTGGCCTAGACCACAATGTCCCTCGTTGACGGTTCTGTGCCCTCTTTAATGCGAGGACCTCTTTTTGTAGACTATTTTTTTCGTATTCCTTCTTTGAATTATCGCGTCCATCAGCCAACAAGCCGCCGACATTCCAAAAAAACATAAAGCTAGAGACAGGTCATACAAGACTAAGCCTTCCAATGAACCTACCGCTAAGCAAGTAGTCAGTTCTCCGGAGTTCATTGAGGTGCTTTCGCAGCCCCTGATACCCAACTCACTTTCTACGCAGGCCTCTGCAGAGACCCTTTCGGTATCTGGTATGCTGTAGAAATCCACTCCTATCTTCTGAGCCTTTGGCTGTTTCTGCCTCAGTTGGGTCTGGAGCTGCGACGCAGGCACCGGCTTCTGAGGAGGCCATTTGCACTACCGATTTCTAGACAAAAAACGAGGTCTTCTCTTCCGACTACCTTTTCTTAGAGACCGACGGATTCTCTCAGGCCTCCAAGCCAGGCCACTCCTAGGAAATCTGCTTATAGCCACCATCTTGCTACTGCTCTACCACCCCAAGCTAAAATGCTTAAAATTGTGGAAGATCTCATCTCCCTTATCTGAGGAACTCAAGCCCCCACTCTAAAAAAATTAAAAGGCTTCCTTCTCCAGAAATTGACAGGCCAAGAGTCTGAGGAATCTGATTATTCTGCCTTTGAAGAGGAACAACAGCCCTTAACTGTTTGAGGAGTCAGATGCAGAGGAATCTGTTCCCTCTGCCTCTCCTCCAGAAGACCTCTCCTTTGGGGAAACCCTTTACTCCCTCAGGGAACATTTTCAATGGGAATCTCAGGACTACCCACAGTCAAAGAAATGACTTAGAGAGTTTCTGGACCTGCCCCAGTACGGACCCCCTGGCCATCCCACCTGTTCTAGAAGTGGTGGGATGATGTTTTCCTTGAATCCTGTTTAGTCCTTGATGCCCTGCCTCCTGCTCCAGCTAAACCTGACCGGTACTACAGAGTACTGGATTCTCACAAATACCTGTACAGGAACCTTGCTGCAGACCCTGAGGTCATTACACAGCGACTGAAAGGAGCTAAGACTAGTTCTGCCAAGAATCCTCTTCCTTCTGACAAAGACTCCAGTGCTCTGGACAGACGGGGTAAGAAAGTTTACACCTCTGCAACCTTAGCTGTCAGAGCATTCAGTTGTCAGCTCCATATGTTAAAATATCAACAACACACTTTGGAACAATTAAAACAGAAGATTGCTACCTCTCCTGACGGTGCCAACTCAAAAGAGCTGGCAGAATTACTACACTCTGCTTGTCAAGTGGCCAAACACTCATGACAACGTGGATATGATGCCCTAGAAGCCTCTAGCAGGGCAGCAGTGTCAGGATCTGTTATTAGAAGACATGCATGGCTAAAGGAACAACCTCTGCCTGATCATGTCAAGTCTAAACTTATTGATGCACCCCTAGATAAGGAACGCCTGTTTGGGGAAAAAGCAGAAGAGGTGCTTAAAAAGATAGAAGACAAAGCAAAATCTATGCAAACAGCAAACAATTTCTTTCAAGTTCAACCACCCAGATTCAGCAGGAACTTCCCCTCTAAGCACTGGGCCTTCCCTGCACTCAGCAGACAGGGCCAAAGTTAGCCCTGCAGGGACAGGACATCCATGCCCCTATCCCAGGGCCAGCAAAGAAGCAAACAATGGACCACTTCTGCCTCTAAGACAAGGAGTTCTAAGCCAAGCTTCTATGGTAAACGCTCACTATGACTCTCCCTCCTCCCCTGCCCTCCTTTCACTCATCTAAAACTAGGAGGGCGACTCACCCTCTTCAAGGACAATTGGGTCTCTATAACCAAGGACCAATGGATATTAAAAATCATTTCTCAGGGATACAGATTCTCCTTCAGCGAACTCACAATTCCAAGAGGGTACCCAGACCTCCCCCCAAACCAGTGGGCAGAGGCATTAAAGCAGATAAAAACACTAGTATCCCAGGGGGCAGTAGAACCTGTCCATCCGGATCAAACAGGAAAAGGTTTTTACTACTGACTATTCCTTTTTCCCAGAAAAGAGGGCAATTGGTGCCCCATCCTGGATCTATGCAAACTGCACGCCTCCTTGGTGGTCACCAGATTCAAAATGCTAACCTTGCAGCAGCTCCTGCCTATGCTCACACAAAATATCTGGCTGGTAACACTAGACCTAAAAGATGCCTACCTCCACATCCACATCATGGAATAGTGCAGAAAATTCCTCTGCTTCAGAGCAGGCAATCAGCACTTTCAGTTCTCTACGCTGCCCTTTGGCTTATCTGCTGCTCCCAGAATATTCACCAAATGCTTGGCCCCGGCTATAGCATTCTGCAGACAGAGAAATATACAGATTTACCCTTACCTGGACGACTGCCTCATTCAGGCAAATGGCAAAGAAAAGCTGCTCCAGGATCTTCTCTTTATCAGATAAACTCCCAACTTCCCTAGGGTTCACCATCAACGAGAAAAAATTAAAGCAAAACCCCACCAGGATAATTGTTTTCCTGGGAGCTGTGCTAGACGCAGCAACACTAATGGCCTTCCTATCCCCAGAAAAGCAGAGCTTCCTGCCTCTCTGCTACACCCAGCTGGCTTCCAGAAGTCACCTCACTGCGAGGAAGTTCCTGCAAGCCGTGGGATACATGGCATCTTGCATCCTTCTCATCCCTCTTGCCAGGCTTCACATGAGAAAGCTTCAGTGGTACTTAAAAGAACCTTTGTTATCAGTACTCAGTCCCTAAAGACCATTCTCCCACTGATCCCTTACATAAGGGACAAATTTCTCTGGTGGGCAGAGGCCTGTACCATGAACAAGGGTCTTCCCTTCATCCTCCGCCCTTCCAGACAGTCACCACCAACGCCTCAGACATAGCCTGGGGCACTCACCTAGCAGGCAGGTGTACCCAAGGCCTCTGGAATGCCTAGCAACTTTCACTTGCACATCAACCAGAAAGAAATTATGGCAGTTCAAAATGCTGTGACTTCCTTCCAACCCCATCTCAGGCCAGGGGTCCTCCTTGGTACATCAACAAACAGGGGGGCACCCAATCTTACCCCCTGTGCAGGTTAGCCATGAAACTGTGGCTTACAGCCACCTCCATGGGGCTACACCTAATTGCCCAATATTTACCAGGGATCAACAACACACTGGCAGACCACCTAAGCAGAAGCTTACTGGACCCCAATGAATGGCAGCTCCACAGAGAAATTTTTCTGCAAATCACCCAGGAGTGGGGGACCCCAGAGATGGACCTCTTTGACCCGCACTTCAACCACCAGCTGCACAAGTTTTGTACCAGGAAGTATCACCTCCTAGCATGGAAGGTGGATGCTTTAAACTTCCCCTGGAGCTCCCTCTTTGTGCACTAATACCCTCCTCTGTCCCTTATTCCCAAGGTACTGATCAAAATAAGAGAGGAGAGACCAAAGGCCATCCTCATCGCTCCATATTAGCCCAGACAGCATTGGTACCCCTTACTACGCAGCCTGACCTTACAGCCCCCGAAGCTGCTTCCCCTAAGGTCAGACCTCTTGACCCAGGAGAGGGGGAAAGTACTGCACCAGACCTACAGACTCTCAAACTTTCAGGATTGCTCATACTCTAAAAACTAACAAGAAGTCACTGTTAAGCAAACAAGTCCTGGACATAATCACAGATGCCAGAAGGCCTAGCACAAGAAAATCTTGTGCAGGAAAATGGAAAAGGTTCTGCTGCTGGAAACAATCAAAAGGGGGGCAGTACCTCCCAACCTTCCATCCCTCTCATCCTGGATTACTTAGCAGAGTTATTCAGTAGTGGCCTCTCCTCTAAAATTCATGCCTCAGCCATCTCTGCCCATTATGATTCAGACCCACCCCTCTTCTCTCATCCTTTAATTAATCAATTCCTCAGAGGGGCTTCTAATATCAGGCCTCCCAGAAGTCCTCCTACTCCACCCTGGGACCTGAATTACGTGTTGGAGAAACTAACCTTGCCTCCGTTCGAACCTGCCGCTTCAACCGAATTGAAATACCTCTCCTGGAAGACCGCCTTCCTGCTAGCTATCACCTCAGCCAGAAGGGTCTCAGAACTTTAAGCTTTCATGGCTGTCGAGCCCTTCATAATTTTCCATGCAGACAAAGTCTCCCTGAGGACTAATCCCTCCTTTATACCCAAGGTGGTATCTGATGTTACCCTTAACCAGGCCATACACCTTCCCAACTTCTTTCCCAGCCCTCAAAACAAGGGGGAAAGAATTCTATACTCACTAGACGTGCACAGAAATCTTGGATACTGTCTGGACCGCACTAAGCCATTCAGAAAAACTGACCAGCTTCTAGTAAGCTTTGCCCCAGGGGCAGAGAGGAAGCCAATCTCCAAACAAACCTTTTCCAAATGGATTTCCCACTGTATCCATTTTTGCTACAGACTACATGGGGAAACCCATCCCTAAGTCAATCCATACCCACTCCATTAAGGCAACCTCCACATCCTCTGCCTTCCTTAGAGGAGTACCTACCCAGGGACATACTGGAAGGGCCACCTGGACCTCTGTCCACATCTTTACAAAGCATTACCACCTATCTCTCTTTTCTAAGTCTAGGGCAGGGGTTGCCTCTGCAATTCTGCAGGGCCTTCTGACCCATACCCAAGACTCTGCCTATCCTTCCTGCCTTTACCTCAGCTTTGGGAATCCTCCCACAGGTAATGACGGCAACAGTGAAACATGAAGAACATAGTACAGTTGTGTACACTTACCATAAATGTAGATGTTAGAGTGTATTCACTGTTGTAGTCTTGGTTTCCCTCTCTCCATCCCCCATTTCACATCTTCCCTTAGGTGGGCACATGCTTCCCAATGTGGCTTTTAGCCACCAGAACCACTTCTCCTTTTTTCCCTTGTGCTTCTGATGGGTTAGGGCAAGAAAAATTGATGTAATGATGTAGGCTGCCTTGCTTTATAGTACTGACGACCTGACGTCAGACTACAGGAGACAGTAGCCGGTGCACAAAAACATTGCCTCTGGTATTCGGGCCGGCCGAGGGCTACCACAGCAAGGATAACACACGGGTGATGACTGCAACAGTGAATACACTCGAACATCTACATTTATGGCAAGTGTACACAACTGTACTTTATTTGATCCCAGCATCGTGGTTTGTTTGCTAATTTTCTTCAATAAATTGCAGCATCTTCCTGCCTGTTTTCTGTGCCCCTATTTGCAGTCATCCCTATTGGTAAAATATCCTTTCTCCATTCTTGTGTTGGCTTAGTGTTTACGAAGTAGTATAAGTATTTTAAATATACTGTGTATTTTAAATATACTGTGTGTGGTTGCTGTTCTCATTAATGGCCTACATCCACAATCCTACTTTATCCTTTTTTTCTGAAATTTTCCCTCCCCTTTCAACTTTGATTTGTAACCTTCTGCTTGTGTTACATAAATGGTCCTTAACTGTGTATCCCTTCAAATTGGGTAATCCTAAACCAAATTGTTTTATGGGGAGAAGCAATGTATCTCACTTAACTCTTGCCCTCTTTCCCTCCCAGATAATTTTCTTCAACTCTTTATTATGGGCCACAAATTCTGTGGTTGATAAAAAAAAGAAAAAAAAAATACCCTGATTTGTATATAATATTAAAGGGGCTAGAAACATTTTCACTGTTTGCACCTTATTGTTCAAATCCATAATCAAAAGCTTCCAATTTCTTAGTTTTTGTATTATGTTTTGTTTAGTTTCTTCCCACATACCCATAGCTGCCGTAATAGAATCCTTTTTACTGTTACAGATCCATACACTTCCTCTTAGCATGTCCCTTAAGTATGCATATGGATGAACCAATTTATGTATGAGTATATAGTTACTGCTAGAGCCTGTGTTTTATTTTCATTTATTTTATATCCTGAAAAAAAATTCTTCATATAAGGTAGAGACTGGGAGTGACTTTCGGCTTTTCTCGGTTAGGGGTCGCTACAGCGAAACTCCAGTCCGCTCATGATTGGCAGTGGATTTTTATGGTGCCGAGTTGCCAGCCCGACGCCCAACCTTCAACGAAGGCACGCCCATTCAAACTCGCACCCACTTGCATGTCTTTAACGTCACCTGACCACGGGGAGAAAATACAGACTCCACACAGAAGGAGCTGCAGCCGAGAATCGAACGGGAGAACCTCTTGCTGTGAGGCGACAACGCTAACAGTTGCTCCACTGCGGCTCTAAGGTAGAGACTGGGAGTACACAGTTGAAAAGGAAAGGCAGAGTTGTACTTTTTTTTCAAGTGAAGCTTTAGGGTGGAGTGTTGCTATTGGTGAAGCTTAAAAGATGAGGAATGGAGCCGTAGCAAAATCTAAATCTGTCAACAGTGTTATTAGTTGGGAGAGAAGACCTTGAGCCCTTTCTTTTGCTATGCTAATTTGAAACCCAACCCCATGTAATATGGTATTTTAAAGATGGCTGATGGAAACTTCTTCATAATTTAAAATATGCATGCAATTTTTCTGCTCTGTATAGTGTTGTGGGATAGCTAATGTAACACACTGTAACTGCATGTTATCTTTTTGTAGGAAAATAAAATTTATTTTGGTATTTGTAATTATAGGTTCCTCTTCAACTTATTGAGAGTGTTGAATGCAGAGACATTTTTCAGCTCCATTTAACATGTAAAGACTGCAAAGTTATCAGGTATGCTGTACATTATACTGGTGTTTGAAAGACTTGAGCTTACATGCTCATAATGAATCACAGTGCTTTTCTTGTTTTGTAATATATAATATAAAATGTGTGTGTGTATATGTATGTGTGTATATGTATGTGTGTATATGTATGTGTGTGTGTGTGTGTATAAAACATGTGTGTTACTTTTTGATGTCCACCAAGCAGTAAATTAATCTGATATTGGTAGTCTGAAAGTAGGTTGGCTTTTGGGATTTCCTTTCCTGCACTCCCAGCCTTTTTTTTTTCCTGGTATTACTGCATCGGTGGGCATGTTCACCTCCTGCTTTGTGCGTGCTCTGTTATGATGTCCCAGTTTAGGAGTACATGTGCGTCCCTTGCATCTGCCAGTTCTGTTTTGACTGCCTGTAGCAGTTTGGATTTCAGTCCTTTTATTTGTCATGGAGAAGATTCATAGTTTGTTCATTCATTCCGTAAGGAATACAACCGATTGAAGTTAGTGATTTGATGTTGTTAATCTTCTTCCCATTCATCACTGATGGGTTTGGTTCCAAGCCCTCTGAACCGAGTCAGCCTAATACCAAGCTCGCGTACACCAAAAATTCTCGAGCTAAGCTGCTACCCACAATGCCCTTTTCCCAGTTAACTTAGATCTCATTTGCCGCGCAGCCATATAGCAGCGTTTCACCAAGCTCTCCAGCTAAGTGTCATATTTTATAAATATTTGTGAATTTTTGAACCTTTTTCTAAACTGACTGTTTTTTACCCCTTTATTTGTCTAGCTGTACCCATTGGGCATTTCTTATACCATTGTTGGTGCGCCCTCTCCTACCCTTGTGGTATTGTTTGATACCATTGTTGGTATCTTCCTTTTCTGCTTCCTTTTCTCACTTTCTTGGCAGTAATTTGTTTGTTTTTGTGTGTATGGATATGTCTGAGAAAAAAGGGACTTCAGGGTTTAAACACTGCACTTCCAGCAATGGCAGACTTCCTAACAGTGACTCACACAACGATTGTGTCTTGTCTGGGTTTTCTCACCTCAGTGTGAAACATCCTTGCCAGATTTGCCTGAGTTTTAGTCAGCGGACGCTGAACGAGAAAAAAAATAAACTGATTTTGAAAGGCCTGTTAGTCTCTCCTTTCTCAGAGGCCCTTTCTGTGTCTGAGGTCTCAACCCCTCCAGTGAAGGACAAAAATAGTCCCCATTCAGATCCCTCTTCACCGGCTCGTGATAAGGGCAAGTCCCACAAACACAAGGCCCACAAATCTTCAACCAAACACAAGATTGCTTCATCGGCTCCAATTACGACTTTTGCGTCTGTTCCGAGCTCCGCTCCAGTTGCTTCTTTATCCAGTGTCATAGATATTACAGAAGCTTCCATGTCAGCACCTCCTTCAGCACCGACCTCTACAGCACCATTCCTATCTTGAGTGATGGCTCCGACTTTATTGTCTTCAATAGATGTTCATCGTGCATACAGCTGCAGTCATAACAGATGGGTTCTCCTGCCGTCAGGCGGGTCCTCGGTCGGCCGAATTCCAAAGTCTAGGTCCGGCGTCGGTTGTCGTCGCTTCTTCCCTGATGTAAGTGCGACAGGGGTATAAAGGAACCAGCTGATGCCATTTTCCTCAGTCTTTCTTGCCGCGCGGTGCCCAAAGCAGAAGCAGTTCGCAAGTGCCAG
Organism: Protopterus annectens; assembly: GCF_019279795.1. NCBI lineage: Eukaryota > Metazoa > Chordata > Ceratodontiformes > Protopteridae > Protopterus > Protopterus annectens. The sequence continues at coordinate 424,131,210 of NC_056733.1, read as the reverse complement.
TCGGCCAGCTCCTGAGATTACGAAAATTTGGAAACCGAAGTCTTCTTAAAAGCTAAGTACCCCGTTGGGGAAACTTTTCTTGCTTCAGACTGATGTCAGACAAAGTTAACAATTGTATTTCTTGTGGGAAGCAAATACCGCATAAGGATTTCCATTCCCTCTGTATACCTTGTTTAGGCCCAGACCACAACGTCTCGGTCTGTTGCTTTTGTGCTACATTCAACAAACTCACTATTAAGCGTCGGGCGGAGTTCGCCCAGCATTATTTTGGGAAAGCATTTAACTGTACTATGTCGTCGGATACTCCGACTCCGGTTTTGTCTAAAAAACGCAAAGACAAGGACCGACCCGTGAGGTCCGCGGCCTCTACCGACACCACGCCAAAGCTGACTACACGTGGTCCGGTTCTCAGCGAGGCGCCTACGCAGCCCCTGACTACCGACGACCTGTCTTTGACGGTGTCTCCTGTGCCCGAGGTCGCAGGCTCCTTGGCCCACACCCCGACTACAGATACCAAAGCCACTCTTGGCGTTGATACTCAGAATGTGGGCAGGTCCACCTCCACTCAAGGTGTCTTCAGACCTTCCTCTTCCTTCTCCATTAAGGCTTTCACAAAGTCTAAAGCAACCATGCACTCCAAAAGACCAGCTTCACAGGGCCCATCTCCAGGCCCCATGCCTAAGAAACAGATGCTTAAAATGGCTGAGGATTTAATTACTCTTATCAGAGGTTCTCAGCCCCCTCCGGACAAAAGGCCTAGAGTGGAGGAATATTCCCCCTCTTCTGATCAGGGCTGCATTATTTCAGAGCACTCTGATGATCAGGAACATTCTTACTCCCCTTTTGAAGACTCTGATGCGGAGGAGTCCATCCCTTCTGTATCCCCCCCTGAGGATTACTCATTTGGGGAAACTTTGCATTACCTTAAGGGAACACTTCCACTGGGAAGGCCAGGATTATTCAGATTCCAAGAAAAGGCTCAGGGAATTTCTCTTGCTTCCTCAGCACAGGCCTCTGGCTATACCTCCTGTATTGGACATCCTAGATGATGTTTACTCAGAGGCCTGCCTTAACCCGGACTCTCTACCTCCAGCTCCAGTTAAGCCTGACCAGTACTACAGGGTCCCTGACTCACACCAATTTCTATACAAAAGCCATGCTGCTGACCCAGAAACCATCTCACAGGGCCCCAAGGGAGTTAAGGCCTCCATTGCTAAAAATCCATTGCCTTCCGAGAGAGATTCCAGATCCTTAGAAAGGTGGGGAAAAAAGGTATATACCTCGGCTACCTTATCCATGAGGGCCTTAAACTGTCAGTTTCATGTGCTAAAATACCAACAGTTTTTGTTATCACAAATGAAAAGTAAAATGTCACAACCTGAACAACCAGACTTGAAAGAGTTGCAGGATTTGATGCATAGTGCAGAACAAGTGGGTAAGCATACCTTACAATGTGGTTTTGATGCTCTAGAGGCCTCATGTAGAGCTGCTGTTACAGGATCAGTCATACGTAGGCATGCCTGGCTCAAGGAACAAGCCTTGCCTGATCATGTCAAAGCTAAATTACTAGATGCACCACTTCAAAAGGATGTACTATTTGGTGCTAATGCGGAGGAGGTATTAAGGAAAATGGAGGAAAAGGCTAAATCAATGCAAACTGTGAAAGAATTTCTACAGGTCCAACCCCCACATTTTAGTAGAAATTGGCCTTCCAAAAACTGGTCCTTTCCTGTCACAGACAGACCCCAAAGAGACAGATGCATGCGCCCGAGGGGCAGAGGACAATCCCAAGGATCGTATAGAGGCAGACAATGGCAAGCTTCTACACAAAGAGGTGGTGAGGACAACTCGCAATCTTTCAGAAAGCAAACCCAATGACTTTCCCCTTTGCATACCAACCAGGTCTCAAATGGCAGCCCCATTAGGAGGAAAGCTGGCATTATTTTCAAAAAATTGGCATATTGTCACAAAGGACAAATGGATCCTGGACATTATAAACAGAGGCTACAAATTCCATTTTCACACCCTTCCAAAAATGAGAGGCATGCCAAACCTGCCACACAATCAAAGGGCAGAGGCACAAAGGCAAATTACAGATCTCATAAACATGAAAGCTATTCAAGAGGTACTACATCGAACAAGGTCAAGGTTTTTATTCCAGGCTATTTCTGGTGCCAAGGAAGGGAAAAGATTGGAGACCTATTTTGGATCTATTCATCCTAAACGCATTTCTACTCATACCAAAATTCAAGATGCTCACTCTACAGCAACTTCTTCCCATGCTGGGCAAGGAGTCTTGGCTGGTAACATTGGACCTCAAGGAGGCATACCTGCATGTCCCCATCAGACAAAATTGCAGAAGGTACCTCAGATTTCTTGCAGGTTCAACCCATTATCAATTCTCGAACAAACTGATGAGCTGAGACTGAATAACTGCTCGTACGAGAAGGATATGAATAGAATATAACCACGATTTATTAAAGAACAATAACAACTCCGAGTTTAGCGCTTTCAACTGAGTACCAGTCTTCCTCAGAACAACAAAATGCTAAAACCCTTTCATATTTATACACTTCACTTAATTACATAATGATATAATTGATAACAAAAGTCCGCCAAAAATATTAGAGACAAACCTTCATTTTCTTGCATTGTTCACAAATATAGCACCCTATAAAATATTCCACTCTAAAAAGCATAATAAATAGAAAAAAATATATGTATGTGCAAACTATATGTATAAATATATGAATTAAAAATACTAAAATAGATGCATATAAGAATTAATGTATATAAAAAATTATGTATATGATAAAATATATATGTTTTTGTACATATATACACAATGTATATGACAAAACTAAAACCACTGTATGTAAACATAACTAGCCACTCAAACATATGTATGCAGTTTGTGAATGGACAGATAAGAATAAAAATGATAAAAATAAATATGGTATAGTATGATGCCACATACCTGTTGGTTACTAATAAATATATACTAATACATTTACAATAGCTGATGAAACATAGATGGAACAATATATTAGGCTAAAGCTAAAAAAGGTTTAATACTAATAAAATCATTGAGGCCTGGCGGTCTCGTGGAATCGGTTAAAATTTGCCATTTACTCTCCAATTGTGCCAATCTCATTTTCCAGTTGCCTCCAAAGGGTGTATCAGTTACTTGATCAATAATAGAAAAGACAAAGTTGTGGTCTTCACCCTTTTCTAATATGTGCCTATATAACGCATTTTTGGTGTCACATTTACCTATTTTGTATAGGTGTTCATAAATGCGTTTTTTCAACTGCCTTTCCGTCTTCCCTATATAATGTACATTGCATTTTGTGCATATAGCAATGTAAACCACCTGCTTGGTATAACAATTACCTGTCCTACATTTGATGATAGTATGACATATATCATCCAATTTAATAACCTTGACCGTATTAATGTATTTGCATTAACGGCACCTTCCACATTTGGATGTGCCTTTGAATGTATCATGCACTTGTTTATTATGACTAGCTCTCACTAATAACTTCTTCATGTTGGGGGCTGTCTTAAAAACACATCTAGGTTTGGTACCTAATATGTCTTCCAAATCCATGATGGTTAATGTCTTCCAATATCTCTCTAAAATTTCCTTGATAATGTAGGTGCTAGGTGTGTAGGTGAGTATACACACCCTTCCAGATATGTCACTGTCAAGACGTATCTGTTGCTCCATTTTATAACAACCTAGCAAAGGTTTGTACTTGATTCCCCATTCATTGTGCACATAATTGATTACATCCATAACCATCTTTTCGGGGTATGCTCTGCTAATAAACATATCCTTGATGACATTTAGTTCAAAATCCAAGATCAGTTTATTGGATGACATTCTCGCTGCACGTATGCATTGCCCTTTGATAACATTTTTAAAAACATATGGAGGGTGATTACTACTAAAATGGACGTAATCATTCGAGAATGTGGGTTTCCTATAAATTCTAGAAGTAAATCCAAATACATCATGACTCAATAATACATCTAAATATGAAATTTCTTTATAACTATAATTATGGGTAAATTTTAAAAAATCTACTGTATTATTGATGTACTGCATAAATTTATGTAATCTTTCCACTGATGCATTCCACAAAATAAAGATGTCGTCCAAATATCTAACGTATAAGACTATGTCTTGAAAGAATTCACTCTTGAACACGTATTCGGATTCCCAATCCGCCATCACTAAGTTTGCAAAAATGGGAGCGCACGCTGCTCCCATAGCTACTCCCTTGGTCTGTCTAAAGAACTCCCCTTGAAATTAAATATAATTGTAGTCTAATACTAGTGACATCATGTCACAAATTAAACATACTTTTTCCCATGAAAAATCAGTGTACTTTTTCAAACTTCTTTCGAAGCACTCCAGACCCTCATCCTTCGGTATACTGGAGAATAGATCAATGACATCAACAGTCAAGAATATTAAATTTGGGCTCCATTTATCATTGGTTATTTCCCCCCAAAATCTCCAGGAGTCCTTCATGATATGGGGAATATTATCATACACTTTCTTAAGCCATCTATCGATCAATTTCCCAATATTGAAAGTTTTGGACCTGGATCCCGAAACAATCGGACGGAAAGGTGGATGCTCAATGGATTTGTGCACCTTGGGTATACCAACCAATTTAGCCAGCACAGGATAATCCGTTTTCAAGAAGGAATATGTGTCATTAGATATTCTGTTATCAATAAGATATTCTTCTATAATAAGATCTATACGCTTATGTCCTATATTAATTTGATTCAATGAAATGTTCTCATAATTACCCGAATTATATAAAATCTCATGTATTTCCTGATGATATTCATTCGTGTAATATATCACGGCTCCACCTCCTTTGTCGGGTTTCATTACCCTGATTTCTCTATTATTCAAAGTATCCTGTAAACTTTTTCTCTCCATTAAAATCAAATTATCTGCTATACCATTACCATGGATTTTCATTTTGTTGTGTGTCCAATAAATATCATTACATACCAATTGCTCAAAATTATGTACATGTGGATTAGAAATGGGTATATAAGTACTTTTTTTAATAAGATCAGTTCCAGCTATCCTTTTACCCCCTATATTACTATCCTTATTTTTGTTTTTGTCATCTTCATTGACTTTGTCAAATTGTACAGCTAAATTGAGCTTCCTACAATACATTTTAACCTCCTTAATATTGTCTACCAGATCCCACCCTGTCATGGGTATGAACTTCATCCCTTTACTTAAAAGTTTAGCCCAAGAAATGTCCATCTCCATTTCTGTGTAATTGAAAACCTTAAATCCTTCATATACTATAATTTCCGGTCTTTGTACCTTGCTAATCTCTGTAACCACACTCGGGCTTTTAACGTCAGTAACTCTATTGTTATTTCTACTGTCAACCATGTTAAAAGCAGATGTATCGATAAGAAGGGTGGCTGGTTTTGTCATAACAAACGAGTTTACGTCCTGTGCCATTGTTTTTGTACATTCCATGCTGGGTGAAATCTACCACCCTGAAAATTTTCCTCCCTAAAAGAATTCTTTGACTGTTTCCTCTTGGGTGGGTTTTTATTATGTACTTCTATAACCTTGTAGCTTGGCCAAATATAGGCTCTATCATTTTTGTATGCCCATGCTGGGCAAAGGAGTCTTGGCTGGTAACATTGGACCTCAAGGAGGCATACCTGCATGTTCCAATCAGACAAAATTGCAGAAGGTACCTCAGATTTCTTGCAGGTTCAACCCATTATCAATTCTCTGCATTGCCCTTTGGCTCATCTACTGCGCCCAGAGTATTCACGAAATGCCTGGCATCAGTAATTGCCTACTGCAGACTTCAAGGGATACAAATATATCCCTATTTGGATGACTGCCTGATCCAAGCGGACAGCAAGCACATTCTTCTGAAACATCTGGCTTATTTAATAATGTTATTGAACTCTCTGGGATAAACAGTCAACAAAAAGAAATCAAGGCTAATACCCTCTCGGAAGATAATTTTCCTGGGTGCCAATTTGGACACAAACACCCAGATGGTCTCCCTCACGCCAGAGAAGCAGGGGCAACTAATTCAATACTTCAGAACACTAGCAAATTGCACCAGGCTTACTGCAAGGAAAATCCTCCAGGCTCTGGGATTCATGGCATCTTGCATCTTACTAATCCCATGTGCAAAGCTGCATATGAGGAAACTACAATGGTACCTGAAAAACATATGGTCTCAACACAGCCACAGTTTGGAAACAATAATACCACTAATTCCATGTCTGCAAAAGGAATTTCTGTGGTGGGCTCAAGCATGTCAAACAAACACAGGTCTTCCATTCAGCAAGCCTCAAGCAAATCAAGTCATCACAACAGGCCTCGGACTACGCCTGGGCGCACATGATAGATTGGTGCATTCAGGGCAAATGGTCCCAAAAAGAAAAGCACCTTCACATCAATCAAAAAGAAATGCTAGCAGTAATAAATGCTATTATAGCTTTCAAGGACCTTCTACAACCAGGTCAACTATTGATAAGAATGGACAACACCACAGTTATGTGGTACATAAACAAGCAGGGAGGAACACATTCTTACCCCCTATGCAGACTGGCCATGTCACTTTGGAACATGGCCATGGACTTACAAATGGAACTACAAGCACAGTACTTGCCAGGCAAGGAAAACACGCTGGCAGACAACCTAAGCAGGAATATGACAGATCCACACGAATGGAAGTTGCATCCCAAAAGTTTTTACAGAAATAATCCAAGAATGGGGAAGGCCAGACATAGATCTCTTTGCCTCCCACAAAAATCATCAATTGACAAAATTCTGCTCAAGGATCTTCCATCCAAAGGCCTGGAAAGTGGACGCTCTCTCTTTCATTTGGTCATCAATGACAGTTTATGCCTTCCCACCTCTTCCTCTGCTGCCCAAAGTTCTATTGAAGACCAGAGCAGACAGACCAAAGCTGATCCTCATTGCTCCGGACTGGCCAAGGCAACACTGGTACCCACTCCTGAGAAGCCCGACGCATTCCCCACCATGGACCCTACCTCTAATGCCTCTTCTTCTGACTCAGCACAGCTTCAAAACTCTTCAGTCAGCTAAAAACACTCAATCTAGCCGCATGGAAGATTCCTTAGCATCACAGCAGGCCCTACTCTCCAAGGAGGTGCAGGATGTCATTTTGGAGGCCAGAAGGCCATCAACTAGAAAAGCTTACTCCGCAAAATGGAAACGTTTGTGTGTCTGGAATGAGAAAAAGGGCCAGGACCCTGGAAAACCAAATTTACCTCAAATACTACAATATTTGGCTGAACTGCTAAGCAGTGGACTTTCTTTCTCCTCCATCAAAATCCATGCCTCAGCCATTTCTGCAGAATACAGCACTGATCCGCCTTTATTCTCTCACCCTCTCTTAAGACAGTTCCTCAGAGGGGCTAAGAATTTAAGACCTCCAAGGAAACAACCAATACCTGCTTGGGATCTCAATTTCATTCTGGAAAAACTGACCTTGCCTCCCTTTGAGCCAGCTGCCTCATCAGATTTGCAATATTTGTCCTGGAAAACAGCCTTCCTTCTGGCTATCACCTCAGCTCGTAGAGTTTCAGAACTACAGGCTCTCATGGCTGTCCAGCCTTTTATCATCTTCCATCAGGACAGAGTTTCCTTACGAACCAACCCGTCCTTTATGCCTAAAGTGGTATCCAGGGTAGCTTTAAATCAGGCCATACATTTACCTACCTTTTATCCTAATCCTCAAAACAAAGGGGAGAGATTACTACATTCCTTGGACATCCACAGACAACTGCGTTATTATTTAGACAGAACAAAGCCTTTCAGAAAATCAGAACAGCTCTTTGTGGCCTATGCGGTAGGAGCTCAAGGAAAGCCAATTTCCAAACCGACAATCTCAAAATGGATAGCCCACTGCATACGCTTTTACTATTCCTTTCATGGCAAAACCGTACCTACAGGCATTAGAACTCATTCCACCAGGGCCACAGCCACCTCTGCAGCCTTCCTCAGAGGAGTTCCTACTAAGGATATTTTGGAAGCAGCCACTTGGAGTTCTGTGCATACCTTCTCCAAGCACTACAACCTACCACTATACTCCAAATCTAGAGCAGCTTTTGCCACTGCAGTCTTGCAGGGCATTTTGGCTCCTCCTAGTTCCAACTAGTGCCTACCACCCCTTTCTTAGCTTTGGGATTCTACCCATCTGTTATGACTGCAGCTGTATGCACGATGAACATAGTACAGTTTTGTACCTACCATAAATGTAGATGTTCGAGTGCTAATACAGCTGCAATCCAGGCTTCCCTCCCTCCTTCCCCTCTTGGGACAGGCCTATAGGCTAGCACATCCTCATACAACCTGTTTGGGGTATTCTTTTATGATGTATTTGCTTGCAACTACAGTATTTTGATTATATTGCACTGCATTATTACACAATTTTATGTATTGCCTTCCTTCTGGGGGCAACTGACATCTGGGGCAAGAAAAACTGAGGAAAATGGCGTCGGCTGGTTCCTTTATACCCCTGTCACACTGACGTCAGGGAAGAAGCGACGACAACCGACGCCGGACTTAGACTTTGGAATTCGGCCGACCGAGGACCCGCCTGACGGCAGGAGAACCCATCTGTTATGACTGCAGCTGTATTAGCACTCGAACATCTACATTTATGGTAGGTACAAAACTGTACTTTTCGGCACCGACTTCACCCAGTACCACATCGAAAGCGGTTCTGACAATCCCTTTGGAGCCGATAACCTCGACTCAGAGTGCCTCCTTGACACAGAGTCCCTTCTCGACCCAATTGATTCCTCTATTGTCTCTCTCCAAGTTAGAGACTACGGTGCCGACAACTCCAACATCACGGACCTAGTACTCCCCTTCATTGGGCCCGTTCTTAGGCCAGACTTGTAGCCCTTTTCTGGACTGGCCTGACTCCTCTTCAGGAGTGTCTACAAGGTCCACCAGGAGTCTTTCTGAATTCAGTGTGGTGCGCCTGCTGGACTAGCTGTTGACAGCCAGAGGGATAAACATTCGTAAGACTCATCCCACTTCGGGGTTTGGGTCTACTTGTTCCTAGGACTTCCACTTGTACTCCTCTCTCAGATCTGTTGGTTCTGAGGCCCATAGCTCCGACGTCCTTGGTGGGAACCCATTCCTCGGCACTGACAGTGACCCTCACTGAGGCTTCGAGGCCACCCCTTTGGGTTTCGGTTCCATTTGAACCATCCCTTCCTCAGTCTCATGGTAGTGGGGTGGAACCCTCGGTTCTGAACACTGTTCCAAGTTTATCTGTTCCATCCTCTGATCCGGGGGCAACGCCTGCCCCGATCTTGCTTGAGGCTCCATCCCCGGGAGAGGGTCTGATGGAGCAGGGTGTGACTCCAGTTCTGAGATTGTCCTAATCTGTTCTGGGCTCCCATTCCTCTTGGGATCCTACGTCTGATCTTCCCTCTGCTCCCTCTGAGCTACAGCTGCCACAGGTCACCTCCCTAGGACACCGAGAGCAGAAGCCTCAGGAAACCCCAGTTCAGGGTATTCTTCATTCCAAGTCTTCTTCAGACATTCCCAATGAAGAACCCCCTCAGAAGAAGGCGTGAAAGAGGAAACACCTTGACTTTCAGGAGGAGTCTCTCACAGAGGATACAGACAACGATGATCGGGAGGGGTCCCCATGGTCACCCCCTGACTATGTCTCCTTTGGAGACATCTGGAAATATTGAAGCAGAGGGGTGGCTGGAAGCCCTCAAACCTTTCCTTGGAGGAGTCAGTCTTCCTGCAGGCTTTCTGCTGTCTGCCTTCTACTTTGGTGACCCCACCTGCTGACTATTTAGTCCAGCTCGTCAAGCGGCATGCGTGGAAGAACCTTGATTCTATTGTGGCCATTCCCCAGATACCAGACAAGATTCATTCCTCAGCAGAGGAGCATCCCCAGTGGTCTAGAGGCTTGCCAGTAGATGCTGTGGTCGTGGCGGCCACTAAAAAGGACCTTGCAGAGGAAAGTCCTACTGGTCACCCGCCCAACAGAGTGTCCCAGGCTGTGGACAGACTAGGGAAGTGAGTTTTTGCTTCAGCGACCTTTGCAGCCAGGTTTCTGAACTACTTGGCACATTTCACGAGGCTCCAAGGGGATCTGATTTCCGAACTTTCTGGAGCTCTCGTAGGTCAAGTTTCTGACTGGGCACGAGATAAGGTTATATCTCAACTTGCCACTCTTGAGTCTATCTCCACTTTGTCCTTGAGGTTGCTCTCCCACGCAACCTAAGGGGCAGCTAGAGCTGCAGGTGCAGGCATAGTCATGAGGTGTCATGCCTGGATGCACAACTGTGACCTCGCGGACTCCAAGTCCTCCTTTTTGAATGCCCCTATTGAACCATCTTCCTTGTTTGGTTCTAAAGTAAAGAACACACTGGCCAAGTGCGAGCAGGATGGAAAGACCTTGTCTGCCTTTGGCCTATGTTTTTCCAATCCCCAACATTCTTTTTCCAGGAACTAGAGAAGTGAGAAAATATGGCACAAAAAAATCTCAGGGTCCTTTCCGCAAAGCACATGGTGAGGATTCCCCTAGAGGAAGAGGGCATTCCAACGGCGGAAGGACACCCCTTTAGGGGCAGAGGGGGTCCCCGAAATCAAGACTTCAGGGATTCTTTCTCTGGACGGTCTTATCAATGCTCCTGAAGCGTTGCCCGATTGCTTTCCTTTGGAAGCAGTCAGAGCTCATTTTTCTCTACACCAAACTGCCTGGCACTCTATTACAAAAGTTCGCTGGGTGCAGAGAATAATCTCCAGAGGCTATTGCATTTTTCTAACATCACATCCAGAACCTACAAAACACCTTCACGATGTTCCACCCAGTCAAAGGGAAGAAGCGGCTTCAGAGATAAGAAAGCTGTGTCAAAAAAGAGTCATCCAACCAGTCCCCCCTGACCAATGCGGATCCGTTTTTTACTCAAGATTCTTTTTGGTGTCAAAAAAAGACCGGGAAATGGAGACCCATTTTGGATCTCTGCCATCTAAATAAGTCAGTGGTTCAAACCAAATTCCACATGGTCACTATTCAGTCCATTTTCCTTTTTTTTTTTTTTTTTTTTACAGGAGGATGTTTGTATGTGCTAGACAGACCTCCGGGATGCAAATTACCACATCATAATGGACAAATGCTTCAGGAGTCTCCTTTGCTTTCGGCTAGGAGCCAGTCAGTTCCAGTTCAGAGCCCTGCAATTCGGTCTCTCGACGGCCCCCGTTGTGTTCACGAAATGCCTAGCAGTGGTGACAGCTCATCTGAGACTTCAGGGATTCCAGGTGTTCCATATTTAGACGATTGGCTCCTTTCCACCCCCACCAAACGTCTCCTGATCATAGCCCTCCGTTACACACACTCACTGGCAGAGTCTGTAGGCATCACAATCCATTGGGAGAAATCCAATCTGCAACCTACCCAACAACTGGAATTTATAGGGGCAGTTTTCAATACTCAAACATGCTTGGTATCTCTACCAGCTCACAGGTTTCAGAGGTTAAGATTGCAAGTACAAGTGATACCCTGTCAGACAGGTGTCAGGAAGAGAAGTTCTCCAGGCTTTGGGGTCTATGGCTGTGTCCATTCCGATTTGTTCCTGTGGCAAAATTACACATGAGACTGTTACAATGGCTCTTATTGTCCCAATGGTTGGCAAATCTTCACCCCGTAAACTCACAGATCCTCATTACCAACTCTTGCAAGAAAGATCTTCTCTGGTGGGTAAGGCCAGACAAAAAACTTTGGTGTTGCCCCTTCCAGATCCCTCAACCCAGCGCCATGGTGACCACTGCTGCTTCCCTGATATTTTCAGGGAAAGGCAGTCCAAGGCACGTGGTCCAGCTTAGAGGCCAACTTGCATATCAATGTTCTGGAGTTGAGAGCGGTGCTCTTGGCATTGCGGGCATTACATCCCACTCCTTCCATTGGGGACGATTGCGATTTCAGTCAGACAATATGTCAGTAGTCTGGTACATAAACAAGGAGGGACCAAATCCTACCCCCTGTGTTGAGAGGCCATGAGAATTTGGTACTGGGCAATAGCTTCCAACTGCTTTCTTATAGCAGCGCATATCCCGGAGAGCTCCAAGTGGTTGCGGACAGGCTGAACAAATGCATTCTCCTTCCACACGAGTGGTCTCTCAGTCTGAACGTGACGGAAGAAATTTTCAGCCGGTGGGGCCAGCCTTGCTGCAGTCTCTTTGCTTCCCGTTTGAACAACAAATGCAGCAGCTTCTTTGCCCTTTTTTCTCCAGAAGGGGAGTCCCCAAGAGATGCTTTGACTCATGAATGGCCCATGGGTCTCCTCTATGCTTATCCTCCAATTCCCTTGTTACCCCTATTTTTGAAGAAAGCAATTTGGTTGAGATGCAAGGTGATCCTCATTGCCCCATTCTGACCTCAAGTGTGGTTCCCCTTCCGGCCTCACCTGTTACAAACTCCATGGATCCTGGACACTCATCTGGACCTAATCTCTCACCCCCAAGGGTTGACTGTCCCAAATCTGTCCACTCTCAAGCTGACAGCTTGGTTTCTCCACTTCCGTTAGTCGCCAGGCAGGAAACCCAGCTTTTCAAACACCTGTCCACTAAATGGAAATGTACCTGCCTTCACCCTACCTAAATTCTCCCAACTACTTGCCCATAAAAAGTTTGTTTCTTCTCTCCCAGGTTCCTAAGCTCTCTAAATCTACCATAGCTTGTTTTTCTATGACTGTATCCAAGCTCTCTTCAATTCCTAGAGCTACCTAACCCTCATCACAACTGTGTAAATATTGTAAATAGTTTCATACTTTAAATGTGTGCTTGTAAATGTTTTATATTTCTACTTTAAATGTGTGTATGTAGTGTTTTCCCCACATACTATGCAATGAGTGCTCTCATAAATGAACCTGTATAACCCTTAAGATCATCTACAATGATGTTTGTCTGACTGTTGTGCAACACTGTATGTACCTTTGTTGCAATTTGTTCTAGATAATGTATCTTTACATTTCTGTATTACTATATCTGTACTGTATACTGTATTTGGAGCTTTTCTCCCCGGACCTCCACTGAAAATGGGTCCCTTGGGCCCAGTGGACTTCCCTGGTAATCAAACTGGAAATAAATAAATAAATAAATAAATAAACCCTCTCCTCACCTGTCGCGATATTATTCTGGCCTCCCATAAGCCATCCACCAGAAAACTCTACAGAGATAAGTGGAAAAGGTTCATTCTCTGGTCTACAGAACAGATGTTAGACCCCCTCTCAGCTCCTGTATCTGTTGTACTTCAATACCTTTCTGAGTTTTTTGGGAATGGAGCATCAGCTTCTACTATTAGAGTCCACTTGGCAGCTATTTCCAATTTTCCTAACAGTCTAGAAGGCGTTCCACTTATCTCCACCCACATATGCAAGACCTTTCTCAAAGGAGTTTTTCATAGCAGACCCCTGATCAGGCGGCCTTTAGAGGCATGGAATCTCTCTATGGTATTCGTCTCTCTCTTTACCCCCTTTTGAGCCTGCTGCAAAATGTGACCTTAAATTTCTGTCATGGAAATCTTTATTTTTGGTGGTTGTCACATCAGCTAGACGGATATCAGAATTACAAGCCTTATGCATCAAGAGTCCGTATTTAATCTTTCATAAAGACAGAGTATCTTTTCGTACTAATCCATCTTTTCTCTAAAAGTGATTTCTGATTTCTCTGTGAACCAGTCCATTGAGCTCCCAGTGTTTGCAAATTATTCCAATAAAGGACAATACTGTCTGCATTCTCTGGATGTACATAGGCAATTACGTTTTTACTTGGATAGGACTAAATCTGTCCAAGTCAAATCAAATTTTCATCTCCTTCTTTGGACCAAAAATGGGATGTGCCGTATCAAGTCATTTTATCAAAATGGCTCAGAGATTGTATTGCCTTTTCATACTCACAAACGAATGAACCTAAACCTGTCAATGTCAAAGCACATTCAGCGAGAGCCATAGCAACTTCTGTTGCTTTTCAGTCCAGAGCCTCTATGGATGATATTTGCGCAGCAGCCATTTGGGCTAAACCTCATACTTTCATCAAACGTTACAAAATTGGACATGGTCTCCAGGATAAGAGTGGCCTTTGGCTCAATAATACTCAAGAATGTTCTTCCATAAGGGCTACCCAGGTTTTCAAGTAGCTTGGGATTCTGCCCCATCAGTGATGAATGGGAAGAATATTAACAACATCAGATAAAGTTATGTCTTACCATAACGTTACGTCTGTGTTGTTGATCTTCTTCCATTCATTACATCCCACCCTCCGCCCCCCACCAAAGGCTCCTGGTGGATCTTATGGGTCCTTGTGCTGTTTTCAGGGTTTTGTGCAGAAATGGCCTCTGCTTTTTACTTCTATATGTTTCATGCAAACTCTTTCTGAGGTAACTGGGAGAAGGGCATTATGGGTAGCAACTCAGTCCACCCCTTCTGCACCCGATTCTCAGCCACCAGCTCCTAAGAGACCAGCCAGGTTTTACAAGGTTCCTGATTACCTTAAATGACTATATAAAAACCTAGAGGCAGATCCATCTGCAGTATTTTTCTTCACATAAGCCTTCTAAGCTTTTGTCCAGTGCTAATATCCTACCTGCCGACAAAGACTGTAGGGGTGTGGCTAGATGGGGAAAAGGTTTACACCTCTGCTGTCCTTGCCTTTAGGGCAAGTAATTACCAGACTCAAATGACAGTGTTTGGCTGTTCTTAACTCCTTAAAGAATGTTATAGTGGGATCCTTCTACCTTCGGAGCCTAAGCATCAAATGCAGAGCTTACTTTCCCAGGCCACTCAGATTCCCAGACAGCGCATTAAGTAAAGTTACAGTGCTGTGGAGGCTTATTCTAGGGCAGCTGCCACTGGATCTATTGTCTGCAGGTACGCGTGATTTCACAGTCATCCTGTACTTGAGAACCTGAGAATTTAACATCTAGAATTTTAGATCATTCAACAAAGAGTATAGCACCCCCCCTCCCCCATTCTCAGACCCATTACCTCCCTTTCCCCCTTTCAAAGACTGTCACTGTCCCTGGCCAGGTGGGAATCTATTACTACAAACAAGTGGGTCCTCCCCATCATCGGGGACAGCTACTCCATGTCTTGGGAAAACATTCCCCCTCTGAGAAGCTTGCCACTACCTCTTCAAAACCAAATATCCCTTCTGGCCCCCATTATTCAAGACCTGTTGTATCATGGTACCATTGAACAAGTCCCAAAAGAATTCTTGGGAGAAGGGTTTTACTCCAGGATTTTTTTTAGTCACAAAGAATAAGGGCAGTAGAGACCCATCCTAAACCTGCCTATCCTGAACATTTACCTGAAGGTTCCAGCTTTCAAAATTTCTTCTCTTCAGACTCTTCTACCATTCATCCTCCCACAGGCATTTAGTGTCATTAGATCTGAAGGATACCTACTTAACACATTCCGATGTATCCTTCTTGCAAGAGATTCTTCAGAGTTTTGCCTAGCTCCTCTCATTCTCTGTTTACTGCTCTGCGTTTTGATCTTTCCAAAGCCCAAAGAGTTTTCACAAAGTGTCTAGCAGTTGTAGTAGATTGTTACACTCTAGGAATTCAGATTTTTCCCTATCTGGATGATCTTCTGATCCAGGCTTTCTCCCCAGAAATTCTTCTTCAGCATCTTCAGTTCCCCTTCCATCTTCTGAATGGTCTGGGTTTTACTATAGTCTACAAAATGCTTCCTACACAGGACCTGGTATTTCTGGGATCCAGACTGGACACACGGAAAATGCATGCCTTCTTTCCCCAGGAGAAAATTCAGTCTATCCATTTACTTCTGAGACCTGCTCCTTCACAACCCATTGCTCTGCAAGAGAGATGCTAAGGAATTTGAGATTCATGGCAGGCACTATCCCCATGCTTCTACTGGCCAGACTTCTTTATTTTCTCCAAGTCTTTTGGGGTTCAAGTACCATGACAGGAATGGACTCCATTCCAAATTCTAAGTGTAATTAAAGTTCATGAAATCAGTGTTTTCCTCCTTTGATGTTAGCCAGAAGAGCTATTTGCATCACCCACAATGTGCCCAGTAATGACGACTCCTGCAATTCCTATAGAGTTGCATGTTTCAGTAACATTTCTAAGTACAGTAATAAATTATTTTTTATAAGACCCATTGCTCTTACTACTTGTGGAACTGTTTGGGTATCCTTCTCCCACATTGCCCTGGTTTCTGCCTGCAAATCCTGGTATTTTTTTTTACTTTGTCTCTGTCTGTATGTAAGAGACTGTATTCACTAGGTGTTGCAATTTCAATGGTTAATGCTACTTTTGTCTTTATCACTGACTGCTGTGGCTGATTTTTCTCGCATCTGCTTTTTTGAACTGTTGGTAATGGGTGATCCCATGTGATATAAACTTTATCATTTTTTATAATGCTTTCTGGCTCATGTTTCCAGTGTTTTTCAGTTACTTCAGTGATGCAATGTTCGTGCAATACCCAATGCAGCAGTCTTGCCACATCATTATGCCTTTCATCTGTCCTTAACCATTCCTGCGCTTGATCCTGATCAAGAGTTTTCTGTACTTGCAACTATATTCATGCATTTTCCACATTTCTTGCCCTCTCACCTTATCTTCTTTCTTTTGGTTTTTGGCACATTCAGTTGATGCCTGATTTGTATCTATTTGTGATTTGATTTCTGTCCGAGCTCGACACCAATATGCTTCTGCTAAACTAAGCAGAGAAAGTCATCTTAGGCTTATTCTCCTCATGTCTTTAAACTTTCACTATGGGTCTTGTGAGGTCAGCAGATATGCATGCAGTCCTATGATTACAGATTTATACATGTAGTCAATTTTGAGGAGGCCCATACCTCCTTCAGAATGGGATATATATAGTCTTGGTATACACTGTGTCTTTCGGCTTTTCCCAGTTAGGGGTCGCCACAGCAGAACTCCGGTCCGTTAATGATTGGCAGTTGATTTTTACATACTTGCTTGCCAGGCCTGCCGCACAACCTTCCACGAAGGTACGCCCATTCACGCATGTCTCCACGCAGAAGACGCTCTAGCTGAGAATCGAACCAGACAGCGTCTTACTGTGAGGCGACAACGCTACTGATTTTTATAAATCATTTGATTAGCATGAAGCATGCTTCTTTTTTGTCCAACTGATTCAACACCTTTTGAGCCCAGTCAGTCACTCGAAAACTGTAAGTTAGGACAGGAAGAGGAAACTGGTTTATAGCTTGGACTTTGTAGATGTCAGCACTGTTTTCAGTATTAATTTTAGTCTTCCAAAATATTTCTAGTCAAGTTTTAATCGCATGTATTCATGTTTTGTTTATCCTTCATCATTTCCCAAATATTTGTGCACTTCTTCTTGCTCAGGTTCTCCTATATCACATTCCTTTCCCAGGCTGCTGATTTCTTGATGCCACAGCTCTACTGCTTTAAAGGTTGTTTTTATACATTTATCAAGACCAAATGTTCATATGTCATCTGAAAAAGTTTTGACCACTTGCATTTGTGCTTTCAGTTTCTCATCTGATAAAACTGTACAGTTTTAAATCATCCAGAAAAAGATGCAGTCTTTACACTTTTATTGTTTTCTGGGAGCCAAATTATAGCCATGACCTAATCTGTTAAGTAGACAGCATAATGGGTTAAGGGCAAGATAAAAGAGTAGTAGTGACCGAGTCACCATGGAATATCCCCCTTTGAATTTTTAGTCCTGGAAAAATAATTATTCCTTTATCATGACTTAACTGCAAAGTGGTTTGTCACTGTAATGTAATTGTATAGTGTATCTTGTACATTTTTAAGCAATCTTTTATCCATGAATGTGGGATGCTGTCAAATGCTGTTTTGTAGTCTATCCATGCCATACTTGGATTCTTCCCCTTTTTGTGGTTCTCCATTATGACTTTTATTTAACAACAAATGATCCTTTGTTCCATGTGACTATCTTTTGCTACCCTTTGTTCTTTGGCCATGGTTGAGTTTTCTTCTAAATAAGTATAAACTCTGCTGGCATCAATTCCAGTATATAGTTTATAAGTCAACTTAAGGCAACTTATTGATGTTCTTAGTGTTTCACTGTTGCAGTCATTACATTTGGGTAATCTGCTGGCAGGTTGCCCTCAATCGGCCTGAATAACAAAGTCTTGGGTCTTGCGTCGGTTGCTGTCTCCTCTTCCATGACGTCAGGTTGTCAGGGGTATAAAACGCAGCCGATGCCATTTTATTCAGTCTTTCTTGCTGTGCGGTGCCCGAAGCAGAAACAGTTCGCAAGTGCAGGTCGGCCGACTCCTGAAATTTTCGCATTCGAGTTTCAGAGCCGAAGTCTTCAACTAAAGCTAAGTACCCCGTTGGGGAAACTTTTTCTTGCTCCTTACCGATGTCAGTAAAAGTTAATAATTGCATTACTTGTGGGAAGCAAATACCTCCATAAGGATTTTCATTTGTACTGTATTCCTTGCCTAGGCCCAGATTATACCATGCCTTGTTGTCGGTTTTGTGCTAGATTTAACCAACAAACTATTAAGCGTCGGTATATTTTTGCTTCTAAATATTTTGGATCCAGATTTAATTACCCTGAAATGTCGTCTGTTTGCAATCTGACTACCGGAGTTCACAAGAAGAGCAAAAAAGACAGACCGTTGAGGTCCAAAACTGACAAAACTTCTCCTAAGCCAGTCGCTGGTACTTAGTGAGGCGTTTTGCAGCCCCTGATACCCGCTACTTTTGAGTCGCAGGCCTCTAAGGAGACCCATGCGGAGTCCGGTATGTCTCTCCCTTGGATGGGTCCGGAACCGCTGAGCAGGCACCGGCTTCTGAGGGTGTTTTCAGGCCTCAACATTTTTATATAAAACAGACGCCAGCCCCAAAAACAAGATCAAAAACATCTTTGTCTAAAAAACTGACGCATGAGCCACATGTTCAGGGCCATATGCCTAAAAAACAGATGACCAAAATGGCTGAGGACTTAATTACCTTGATCAGGGGTTCCCAACCCCCCCTGCTAAGAGGCCTAGGCAAGGCACGGATTGTGAATCTTCAGATCAGGTTTCCATTTCTTCGGATTCCTCTTCTGATCAGGAATTTTCTATTCCACCCTATGAGGATTCTGATGCAGAAGAATCCATCCCATCTGCATCTCCTCCTGAGGATTATTCTTTTGGAGAAACCTTGCATACTTTAAGGGAACATTTTCACTGGGAGAGTCAGGATTTCTCTGAATCAAAAGAGGCTTGGGGATTTCTTTCTTCCTCAGCATAGGCCTTTGGCAATACCTCCTAGATTAGTCATTATTGATGATGTAGAAAAGTCAAAAACACACCAGTTCACGGCAGAGGTGTTTCCAAAACTTTAATAAAAATAAAGAACAGGTAAGCACTTTCGCATGTAGCTTCTTCAGACCTATTATCAAAGTAAAAACTCTAACCAGCTTTTAAACACCTTGTAACAGTTTCATCCAATCAACTGAAAAAGCATTAAAAGTTGCTAAGCAACATGATTGCATTGAAAATGCCAATTAAATAAACCAATTGTCTGCTTACATTCATATTCCTAAAAACAATTAAATGTTATAATGACTATAAAAATGCATATGCAATTAAATTAAATACTCATATCACCTATTACCTAATAATTCATAAAAACATTTAATCTGTTTCATAAACTCAATAAATAAGAAAATGTACATATTAAAATTGCATAACTGCTCAACTAGTGCGTGTTGATTTAAAAACAATCCATCTACCCTATCTCCTCTTTGTCAGCCTCATTTTTAGGGGTCTTGCTCTCAGTGTTGGTTGTATCGAAACATGTTCATTAAGGCCAGGGGGGAATAATGTGCCCCTAGTCTAAAAATCCATTTAATCTCCGCATGATATGTCTTATTAACTATATCCCCCATCCTAACATCCTGAGTCAAAACTTCCAATACTAAAAACTTGAAATTGTGTCCCTCAGCGGATGTATTCATGTGTTTAGCTATTGCACTATAGCTCATCCCTTTATGTGCACAATACAAATGGTCACGTATCCTCTCCCTTAGACGTCTGTTTGTCTTACCAACATAAAAACTGGGATGAACAAGGTTTTTAGTGTTGCAGTCAGCTTCAGGAAAATGTGTAAATATTTTGTTGCAAGTGGGATGTGTGAATGTCCTAGACTCATCTATACATTTGCAAAATGAACAATTATTGCATTTGACAGTACATGAAGAACTTGTTATCTCATTGCTCATGCTGTGGATATTCTGAGAAAAACATAGTCTCTGGCGTAAAGATTTCTTATTTTTGTATCCAAACCTTGGCCTATCACCCACTACCCCGGCAATATCTGCATTGGTTCCTAAAATAGGCCAATGCCTATAGATGATTGTTGATGTGTTTTTGGAATCAAGCATGGCTCCTGATTCCCTACCTCCGGCTCCTAGTAAGCCAGACCGATATTACAGGGTTCTTGTCTCCCACAAATTTCTATTCAAAAATCCTGCTGCTGATCCTGAGACTATCTCACAGGGTCCCAAAGGTGTAAAGGCCTCTACAGCCAAAAATCCTACCCCACTCTGATAGAGATTCCAGGGCACTGGATAGATGGGGAAAGAAGGTTTATACGTCTGCAACCTTGGCAATTAGGGCCTTAAACTGCCAGTTTCATATGCTTAAATATCAACAGCATGTTATGGGCTTATTGAAACCGAAAATTATGTTGATTTCTGATTGTATGGAAAATAAAGAATTACAGGAATTATTGTATTCGGCAGAACAGGTTGGAAGGCATACTTTGCAATGTGGTTATGATTCCTTGGAGGCCTCTTGCAGGGCCACAGTTACTGGATCTGTGATTAGAAGGCATGCCTGGCTCAAGGAGCAAAATCTGCCTGATCATGTTAAAGCTAAATTGTTGGATGCTCTCTTGCAGCATGATACTCTGTTTGGTAATAAGGCAGAAGAGGTTTTAAAGAAAATGGAAGACCAAGCTAAATCGATGCAAACTGTAAAAGATTGCTTACAAGTGCAGCCACCCAGGTTCAGTAGGCACTGGCCTACTAAAAATTGGTCCTTTCCTGCGTCCAACAGAGCCTCTCAAGACAAATCCAGGCGCTCAAAAGGCTCTAGATACCAATCATAGAGTTCTTACAGGTCAAAGCAATGGGGTGCCTCCACCTCCAAATCTGGAGGAAACAAAACACAACCCTACAGTAAGCAGTCTCAATGACTTCCCTCTACCTTCACCAAGCACTTATCTTTTGTCAGCACCCTTGTGGGGAAAATAGCACTTCATGCTCAAAATTGGCAGTTAATTACCCAGGACAAGTGGGTTTTAAACATAGTTTCCCAGGGGTACAGATTTCATTTCCATACTTTGCCAATTCCAAACGTTTGGCCAGATCTGCCACAAAATCAAAGGGCAGAGGCTCAGAAACAAGTTATGTCCCTCATGGATATGGGGGCTATTCGACCAGTACCAGAAACGGAAAAAGGACAAGGTTTTTCTTCAAGACTTTTCCTAGCGCCCAGAAAAGACAATGCCTGGCATCCAGTACTGGACTTAACGATTTTGAACACGTTCCTGGACATTCCAAAATTCAAAATGCTGACTTTACAACAGCTACTGCCTATGCTGGGCAGGAACGCTTGGTTAGCGACTCTAGACTTAAGAGGCATACCTGCATATCCCAATACGGGAATCGTGCAGAAGATACCTCCGCTTCAAGGCAGGTTTTTTGCATTACCAATTCTCTGCACTGCCCTTTGGCATATCTACTGCGCCCAGGGTCTTTACAAAGTGCCTGGAACCAGTAATTGCATTCTGCACACAAGCATACAAATTTATCCTTATCTGGACGACCGTCTCATTCAAGCAGAGGACAAGGATACTCTTCAACATCTGGCATTTGTAAAAAGGCTTCTAACATGCCTAGGGTACACAATAAACGAAAAGAAATTCATAATGGTATCCTCTCAAGTAATTACATTCCCGGGTGCAAGCTTGAATGTAACTGCCCAGATGGCTTACCTTACGCCAGACAAACAAAGGCAACTGACAACATACTTCAAACAAATATCAACAAAAACCTAGTTATCTGCAAGACAAATTCTGCAGGCGTTTGGGTTCATGGCATTCTGCATTCTACTAATTACATATGCGAGACTGCATATGAAGAAACTTCAGTGGTACCTAAAAAGTTTATGGAGTCAACATTGTCACAGTCTGGAAACAATGATTCCTCTCGTTCCCTGCCTACAACAGGAGTTTCTTTGGTGGGCAGAGTCATGTCACCAAAACAAGGGACTGTCATTCACTCTACCCCCTGCCACCCATACCCTAGCTACAGATGCATCAGACTATGCTTGGGGGGCCCACTAGGCGGGGAGATGCATTCAGGGCAAATGGAGCCCAAAACAAATGCATCTGCATATTAACCAGAAAGAGATGCTAGCTGTTAAGAATGCACTGACAGCCTTCAAGGACTTACTTCATCCAGGACAACTACTGATAGATGGACAACACCACAGTTATGTGGTACATAAACAAGCAGGGGGGGTGCACATTCCTACCCCCTTTGCAGACTAGCCATGGCATTGTGGAACACAGCTTTCACTTACCAAATACATCTTCAAGCTCAATTCCTGCCAGGAAAACAAAATACTCTGGCAGACTACCTAAGCAGAAATCTTATGGACCCACATGAGTGGAAACTGGATCCACGAATCTTCAGCATATTAACACAGAAATGGAGGAGCCCAGACATAGATCTATTTGCCTCTCCCCAAAATTATCAACTGGACAAATTCTGCACAAGGACTTATCACAGACAAGCATGGAAAGTGGATGCCCTATCCTTCAGTTGGAAAAACCTATCAGTGTATGCCTTTCCCCCTCTGCCTCTTCTCTCCAAGGTTACTAAAGGTCAGACAGGAAAAAGCAAAAATGATCCTAATTGCTCTGGACTGGCTTCGCCAGCACTGATACCCAATTTTAAGAAATATGTCTCAACTCCCTTCTTGGTACTTGCCTCAAATACCTCATCTACTGTCTCAGCAGAACAATCAAATTCTGCACACTCTGCTCCAAACTCTGAACCTTGCAGCATGGCTGATCATTTAATTATTCAAACAACACCTCTCAGTAAATCTGTGATGGATGTCATTTTGGAAGCCAGAAGGCCTAGCACTAGAAAATCTTATGCTGATAAATGGAAGAGATTCTGTGCTTGGAACCAAGCACAAGGAACAGACGCAGCAAAGCCCAATATCCCTCAGATTTTCCAATATTTGACTGAGATGCTTGACAAGGGCCTATCTTTTTCTTCAATAAAAATCCATGCCTCTGCCATCTCGGCTCATTACAACACGGAGCCTCCCCTCTTTTCTCATCCTCGGCTTAAACAGTATCTTAGAGGGTCCAAAAATGTAATGCCTCCCAGAAGATCACCAACTCCTGCATGTGACCTCAATTTTGTGCTGGAAAAACTCACCCTGCCTCTTTTTGAACCAGCAGCTACTGTGGCTATACAATTTTTATCTTGGAAAACAGCTTTTCTCTTGGCAATTACGTCAGCAAGAAGGGTTTCAGAACTACAGGCTCTCATGGCTGTGGAGCCTTTTATTACATTTTACCCGGACAGGGTGTCCCTCAGGACCAATCCTTCTTTTATACCCAAGGTGGTATCCAGTGTGGCTCTTAACCAAACAATTCACCTGCCAACATTTTACCCAAATCCGCAGAACCAGGGGGAGTGGATTCTGCATTCATTGGACGTACACAGACAACTAAGGTTCTACTTAAACAGGACCAAATCTCTAAGAAAGTCTGAGCAACTACTGGTGGCATTTGCTGCAGGATCAGAGGGGAAGGCTATATCAAAGCAGACTATTTCTAAGTGGATAAGCCACTGCATTCGTTTCTGTTACTTGCACCATGATAAACCTGTGCCCAAGGGGATCAGGTCACATTCCACCAGGGCTGCCTCTACCTCAGCAGCTTTTCTCAGAGGAGTTCCAACCAAAGACATTCTAGAAGCTGCTACTTGGAGCTCTGTTCATACCTTCACAAAGCATTTATCATTTGCCTCTCTTCTCCAAATCCAGGGCAGGCTTTGCCACTGCAGTTCTGCAGGGCCTTATAGCCACTCCTAATGCTATTTAGTTCCATCCTCCCATCCGTAGCTTTAGGATTCTACCCAAATGTAATGACTGCAACAGTGAAACATGAAAAACATAGTACAGTTGTGTACACTTACCATAAATGTAGATGTTCGAGTGTATTCACTGTTGCAGTCCGGGTTACCCACCTGTATTCTAAAGCATTTGTGGTGTATTTCCTTTTAGATGAAGGTAAAGTTTATGTTGCTAAAAGTGCATTTACTTACATTTCTGTTTATATATAATCTATATATATATATATATATATATATATATATATATATATATATATATATATGTATTTTTGCTCCCCATTTGGGGGGCACCTGACATCTGGGGCAAGAAAAAGTGAATCAGATGGCATCGGCTGCATGTTTTATACCCCTGACGACATGGAAGAGGAGGCAGCAACCGACGCAGGACCCAAGATTTTATTATTCAGGCCGACTGAGGGCAACCTGCCAGCAGATTACCCAAATGTAATGACTGCAACAGTGAATACACTCAAACATCTACAATGTTAAGTTGTCAATCTCGCCTTCATTCTTGCTTGATGGGTTCGGAGCCGATCCTCGGCTCCGACTCGGCACTTGCTAAGCTCGAGAGTCACTTTTACCAGCTCGAGGCAGCCCCATATCCCATGATGCAAGGCGGTAAGTATCCAGATCTCGTTTGCCGCTTCCCTTATGAGGTCCTCCTTTTACCAGCTCCTGGTAAGTGATTTACTACTTCGCTATTTTAGCCCCTTTTAAATAAAAAACCCTTTATTGTTAGTTTTAATTTAGTTTTAAACAGTTTCTGACAGAAAATTTTCTGTCTCTTCTTATTTTTTTAGTCAGACTTTCTCCCATCCCATCCCCCCCCTGTTAGGGTGTGTGTGTGTGTTTTTTTAGTTATACCTTTTGGTATATTTAATTTAATTTCTTTGACTGGTGTGTGTGTCTGTGTTTGCACCATGTCTAAAGAAAGGGTCTCAGGCTTTAAGAAGTGTGACTCGTGCTGTCAGAAAATGTCTCTGGCAGACGGTCACACTTCTTGCCTTTACTGCCTGAGGCCTCTTCACCTGCAGGACTCCTGTGCTATTTGTCATTCTTTCAGCCAGAGAGTCCTGCAGGAAAGAAGGAATAAGTTGATTTTGAGGGGCCTTCTTAAGCCGGAGGGCTCTCCGGCTAAGTCGGCTCCATCCAAGACTGCTAAGTCTTCCAAGGCCCAGGCTTCTGTGTCCAAGCCTGCGGCCTCAGCTCCGACTCGTGCCGATTCTGGCTTAACTAAGCCTTCGTCACCGATGGCTATCGGTGCCGATTCTGCATCGACCACTTCGGTGTCGGCTCCGATCGGTTCCGACCACCATGTGGCTCAGGCATCGGTGTCTGCTCCGATCGGCTCCGACACCGTTACTTTTGTGGCTGTATCGGCTCCGGCTGGAGCCGATGCATCGAGGCTACCTGTCGGCTCCGATAAGTTGTCGGCTCCGACAGGTTCAATAGTTTCATCGGTTCCGATGGCTCCTTCGAGGAAGAGGTCTAGGTCTCCTTCCTTGGAGCCGATACTCGGCTCTGGCTTCTCCTCTCCTCTCGGAACAGAGCCATTGGAGCCGATCTTCAAGGTCATCCAGGCTTTCTGACCATGATTTAGAGAGTGGTCAGTAGATTACTTAAGTCACAGGCACTGGCCCAAATGTTACATAGTCCATCTCAACAGATGGCTATTGGTCCACACCCCGTTGCAGTTCCTCCTTCATCTCTACCCCAGAGCTTGGAGTTGGAGTCTTCGGGAATGGTTACTGCTACGGCTGAAGGACAGATACCCCCTTCTGTTCCTTCAGCCTCTACTCTTATCTCCTCTTCGAGACCTTCCTTAGAGGGATTCGGTGGCCGGACTTCCATGGTCTCCTCCGAGGGGGTGAGTGGCATCAGACCCTTGTCCGAACCCGCTCTTCCCCTTGGAGCCTCGGCCTTGGTGAGCTCGGCTCCGACATCTGCCTCGGAGACTTCCCTTTCGGTGGTCCCTGGAGTTCCTAGCTCTTCGGAACGGGTTCTCTCAGACCTTCCTGGGAGGGGAGCATTCGAGGTGATGAAGAGTGTGCTGGCCACTGGTATCAGCCAGCAGTCTGTTCCCTTAGCTCCTCCCTCTGTAGTGCCTGTTGACATCTCTGCCACTTCTCTTGCTACAGGACCCAGAGATCCTCCGCCTCAGGTTTCCCCATTGGGAATATCCCCCTCTTCCGAGGATTCTCCTGATGTTTCGGGAGATCCTCCTAGAAAGAGGACTTGTAAGAGGAAACATATAGACTCCCCCGAGTCTATCACTTCAGATACTGACTTAGATGAGTCAGAGGGATCCCCAAGATCCCCCTCTGAGGATGTCTCCTTCTCAGACATCCTAGAACTCCTTAAACAGAGGGGAAACTGGCCCACCAATAATCCCTCTGAGGATGAGTCAGTATACCTAGAGGCGTTTGGATCTCGGCCCTCCACCTCCTGGGTGTCTCCGCCTTCCGACCCCCTTATGCAAGTTATTGCCCGAAAGGCGTGGGCTGCTCCTGACTCTGTAGAGCCAGTCCCTAGGAGGCCTTCAAAATTTATTACTGCCCCGTGTGATAAGCAATTCCTCACTAAGGGTGTCCCGCTGATGCCATGGTGGTGGCTGCTGCCACCAAGAAGGAACTTGCAGATCCTTCCGTACCCGTCCATCCTCCTAATAAGGACTCTAGGACCATGGATAGGTACGGTAAGCGGATGTTTTCCTCAGCGACCTTTGCTATGCGTTAAGCTGAATTACCTATGTCACTTCACCAGACGCCAAAGGGATATCCTTAAGGAGCTAGGTGATGTTGTACAGGATCCTACAGCTGCAGGAGCTCTGGAAAAATTGCTTCGCAGCTAGAAACCCTTAATTCCATTGCAAACTCCTCCATGTGGCTTATATCATATGCTGCTGATGGAGCAGTAGGGCAAGAGGTACAGGTGTGGCCCTTAGACGCCAAGCCTGGATGCGGCTATGTGACTTTGCAGATCCCTTTAAGGCGTCCTTCACAAATTCTCCTTTGATGGGTCAGCTTTGTTTGGCCCTCAAGTGAAGGAAACTTTGACCAGGTGTGAGCAGGACGGCAAGACTCTTTCTGCCGTGGAGTCCGTTTTCCACCCCTTCTAGACCTTACCCCAAAGGACAGAAAGGTGGCAAAATGTGGTTCTGCAATCCCAAGGAGTCACGCCGGATTCACGTGGTCAGTTTACCCCTAGAGGCAGAGGGGTAACAACAACAGGCGCCGCTCTAGAGGCAGAGGGGTCCAAAAACCAGGAAACAGAGAGCCTCTCTCTGACAAGCCCTTTCAGCATCCCTGAGATGTTTCCCGGCTGTCCATCCTTGGAGGCAGTCGGGGAAGACTGTCGCTGTACCCAGAAGCCTGGCGTTCCCTCACTCAAGACAGATGGGTACAGTCGATCATATCCGAGGGTTACATAATTCCTTTCGAGGAAAGTCCTTTCTATCACTCAAATTCCCTTCCAGATGTACCACCGGTCTAAGGGAAATTGCAGAGTTAGAAGTCTTAAAACTTCTGCAAAAGAGCCATTCAGCCGGTTACGACAGATCATTCAGAGCCGGAATCTACTCAAGGTTCTTTTGGTCCCCAAAAGACGGGAGACTGGAGACCAATATTGGATCTCAGCAGACTCAACAAGTCTGTGAGGAAGACAAGATTCGAATGGTCACTCTTCAGTCAATTCTGCCCTTCTTACAGAAGGACAACTGGATGTGCTCAATAGATCTTCAGGATGCGTTCTATCACATCAAAATCCACAGACGCCCAGGAGATTTCTCCGCTTTCGGCTGGGGTCCAGTCATTTCCAGTTCAGAGCCCTGCCCTTTGGTCTCACTACAGCCCCCAGAGTGTTCACCAAATGCATGGCAGTGGTCACGGCTCACCTGAGACGTCAAGGATTCCAGGTGTTTCCGTATCTCGACGACTGGCTCCTTTCAGCCACCACCAGGCATCAGCTTATTCAAGCCAGGGATTACACAATAAAACTTTGTACTCTTTTGGGCATCTCGATAAACTTCGAAAAGTCATCCTTATCGCCCTGCCAGTCTATTACTTTCATAGGAGCAAACTTAAACACTGTTCGGATGTCAGCTACCCTTACAGATCAAAGAGTTTCAGACATTCAAAGTCAAGTCAGGATCATTCTAGCCAACAAGAAAGTACAGGCCAGAATGGTTCTAAAGGTATTAGGCCTCATGGCTGCGGCCATTACTCTTCTTCCCCTGGCTCGCTTCTACATGCGCCTTCTTCAGTGGATGCTGTTCACACAGTGGTCGTACCAACAACTTCCAATGCGTCACCAAATTCTGGTGACACAGACTTGCAAAGATCATCTTGCTTGGTGGATCACATCTCCCCAGGTTCACCAAGGCAGACACTTTGTACCCCCATCCTCGGTAGCCACTGTCACCACGGATGCCTCCCTGATCGGGTGGGGGGGTCATTATCAGGGCAGGATGGTTCATGGGACGTGGCAGCCGTTCGAATACCACCTGCACATAAATGTCCTGGAGATGAGAGCAGTGCTTTTAACATTGCAAGCCCTCAACGACTTTCTTCCCGTAGGGACAATTGCAGTCCAAACAGACAACATGTCTGTAGTTTGGTATATCAACAAACAGGGCGGAACCAAGTCCTACCCCTTGTGTCGAGAAGCGCTCAGACTATGGCAATGGGCAATCTCCTCTCATCGGTTTCTGGTAGCAACGCATATCCCTGGGAAAACCAACATTGCAGCGGACAGATTGAGCAGAGCTATTCTCATGCCTCACGAGTGGTCTCTCAAGCAATCTATAGCAGAAGAGATTTTTCTGGAATGGGGTCGTCCATGTTGCGATCTTTTTGCTACTCCCCAAAACAGCAAATGCCCAGACTTCTTCTCTCTCTTCCCTCTTCCAGGCCATCCCCCCAGAGACGCTCTGACCCAGGATTGGCCCCAGGGACTTCTTTATGCCTTCCCTCCATTTCCTCTGATCCCTCAAGTTATCCAGAAGGCAACTGTTTTGAGAGCCAAATTGATTCTCATTGCCCCTTACTGGCCTCGACAAGTTTGGTTCCCGTTCCTCCATCGTCACCTTTTGGTGCAGCCGTGGCATCTGGACCCAGTGCCAGATCTTCTGATTCACCAATCCGGTCAGCTGCACCGGTCTATCCCTTCTCTCAACCTCACAGCATGGTTGCTCCACTTCCTTCCTTAGCCAGGCTTCCTTTGATCTCTAACTCAGTTAGAGACATCATAGTAGCTTCTTTAAAATCCTCTACCAGGAGGATTTATGCAAGCAAATGGAAACGTTTCTCTTATTGGGCTAAGGCCAAGAATATTGATCCTTTCACTGCCCCTGTTCAGGCAGTCTTGGACTTCTTAGCAGATATTTTTCATGCAGGCTCCTCTTCTTCCACAGTCAGAGTTCAATTGGCTTCTATCTCGAACTTTCATGTCGGGATCGCAGATCACAATATTATGTCCCATAGACTCTGCAGGGCCTTCTTGAAAGGAATTTTCCTGCTAAAGCCTCCAATCAGGAATCCTCCTCCTCAGTGGGATCTAAATTTAGTGCTGACATCCTTGATTCTTCCCTTCGAGCCAGCTGTTTCTTGTTCCCTGAAATTTCTTTCTTGGAAAACTTTATTCCTAGTGGCTATTACATCGGCCAGGAGGGTGTCTGAACTTCATGCTCTATCGGTTCGACCCCCCTATTTGGTTTTTCACAAAGACAGAGTATCATTGAGAACTAATCCGACCTTTTTGCCTAAGGTCGCCTCAAAAACCAATTTGAATCAATCCATTGATCTCCCTGTATTTTTCCCAAACTATTCAGACAGAGCCGAACAAAAGCTACATTATCTTGATGTCCACCGTCAACTCAGATATTATTTGGACAGAACAAAAAAATTTAGGAAATCTGATCAACTTTTTGTTTCCTGTGCGGATAATAAGAAAGGCCTTCCTGTTTCTAAAGTGACCTTGTCTAGATGGCTTTCTTCGGTCATCTCTGAAATTTATCTGCTCAGGGGAAAACAGCTGTGCTCAAAACCTAAAGCACATTCAACTAGGAGCTTAGCTACTTCTACAGCCTTTCAAGCTAGACTTCCTTTAGACACTATTTGTGCAGCGCCACTTGGGCCACTCCTCATACTTTTGTTTCCCACTACAAATTGGACTTGGCCTCCAGGGACAGAGCCAGTTTTGGCTCTACAGTCCTCAAGAGTCTGTTCCATTGAGCCACCCAGGATAGAGGTGCTAGGGTCCCATCAAGCAAGAATGAAGGCGAGATTGACAACTTAACATTAAGTTATGTACCTACCATAACGCTCCATGTTAGTTGTCTTCTCGCCTTCTTTCTTGCGACCTCCCTCCTTCCCCAGGCCTGGACAGACCTTTCTAT
Source organism: Protopterus annectens (assembly GCF_019279795.1). Lineage (NCBI taxonomy): Eukaryota > Metazoa > Chordata > Ceratodontiformes > Protopteridae > Protopterus > Protopterus annectens. The sequence continues at coordinate 424,100,585 of NC_056733.1, read as the reverse complement.
AAGAAATTATTATGCTGAAGACCATTCAGACCTGGTCCTTCTTCCATCCTGTAAGTTTTCTTTCTTCCTTTTGGAAGTGTTTTTATGCTTGGTGCTATTGCCCTTTGTCATCAAACGAGATCTGGGTACTTACCGCCTTGCATCATGGGATATGGGGCTGCCTCGAGCTGGTAAAAGTGACTCTTGAGCTTAGCAAGTGCCGAGTCGGAGCCGAGGATCGGCTCCGAACCCATCAAGCAAGAAAGAAGGCGAGAGAAGACAACTAACATGGAACGTTATGGTAGGTACATAACTTCTTATTTATGGTAAGTGTACACAACTGTACTGTCTGTAGTTTTTAGGATAGCTTGCAGATTTGCCCGTAAGGAGGAATATTGTTTTTCCTTTTAACCAGCTTGGGGTCTGTCTGGGGTGCATATAAATAGAAGTCCTTCCATTTCACTGTTGCAGTATTGCTTACAATAGGAACTCCCTGCCAGGGGAGGCCTGACATCTGGCCAGTATACCAAAGTCATTAGGTTGCTTAAGGGTATGCCATACATCTCACACATGCTCCTTGCTTACTGTGTAGGGCATAAAGTTAATGTCTGGATGTACCATCCCCAGAACTTCTTTGCCGCTAGTCCGAATGTTATCTTCAGTTGTAGGTCTGAAAGCGCACTTCATTTGCTGGTTCACTATTTTTGTTGCTTGTGGGGTTCATGTCATTCAGAAAGGGTAAATGCCCATGCAGGAGACAGATTACCAGTAAAGATCATCAAGAGTACGGTTTATTTTGTGTAGGTGCTTCCCACGACCATACATCCTGTTGTTCTTCGTGTTTCACTGTTGCATTCATCACACTTGGGTTATTCTGGCAGGGGTAGCCCTCATTCGGCCCAGATACCAGAGGCTTAGTATTTTTGCGTCGGTTGCTGTCACTCCAGGACTTTTGTCAGGTCGTTAGTGGTATAAAAACAGGCAGCCGACACCATTACATCAGTCTTTCTTGCTGAGGAGCCTGAAGTAGAAGCAGTTGACACTAGTGCCGGTTGGCCACTACCTGAGTTTTCGTTTCCGAAAATGAAGTAAGTTTTCTAAAGGCAAGTACCCTGTTGGGGATCCTTTTTTCTTGCTCTAACCGATGTCAGAAAAAGTTAATTTTCTCATCTGTGGAAAGCAAATACCACACTGATATTTCCATTCTTACTGCGTCACCTGTTTAGGCCCAGACCACAACATTCCTCGCTGTCAGCTTTGTTCAACGCCAGAACTATGGTGTCAGGCCCTTATCATAGCTAAATACTTTTGCTCTCTATCTCCGTATTCCGAAATGGTTTTGGTAAGCCATCCAACTACCGACCTTCTGAAAAAACGTAAGGATAAAGACGGAGACAGACTGCACAGGTCCAAAATTGCCGATGACGCTTCAGTTAAGCTAGTCGCCAGTTCGCCGGTACTCAGTGAGGTGCTTTTGCAGCCCCTGATGCCCGCTTCTATGGATTCGCAGGCCGCTACCGAAACCCGTTCGGAGTCCGGTATGCCTTGAGACTCTTCTTTGACTACAGAACTTGTGGATGTCTTTATCTTGGATGGGTCCGGAGCCACGATGCAGGCACCGGCTTCCGAGGAAGTTCTTCGCGCTACCAATATTTGACACAAACTGAAGACTTTTCACGTCTTCAGTTCTTTCTAAAACTACTGAGTTTCTAAGGCCCAGGGTATGAACTACACCTAAAAAAAGACGACGACCCAAGCTCAAGCACCTGCTTCCATGCCTCAATCGCAAATGCTTAAAATGGTGGAAGACCTTATCATGCTGATTAGGGAATGCCAACCTATCCCTTCTAAAAGAGAGAGACTTGTCCTCAGCAGCTTCATCTGACCAAGAGTCCGACTGAGTTTTCTGATTATGAAGACATGCCCTTATCTGCTTATGAGGATTCAGATGCAGAGGAATCCATTCCTGCTGCCTCTCCTCCAGAGGATTTTTCTTTCGGTGAAACCCTACATACCTTGAGAGAGCATTTCCATTGGGAATGCCAGGATTATCCTCAGTCCAAAAAGAGTCTCAGGGAATTTTTAGATTTACCACAGCACAGACCTTTAGCTATTCTACCTTTTCTGGATGTTGTAGATGATGTTTTCATGGAATCCATTTTAACTCCTGATACTCTACCTCCCGTAAACAGAAAACCTGACAGGTATTACAGAGTCTCTGACTCACACAAATTTCTTTTCCAAAATCCAACTGCTGACCCAGAGGTCATCTCCCAAAGACCTAAAGGAATAAAAGCAACCACAGCTAAGAATCCCACCCCTTCGGGCAGGGATTCCCAAGCTTTAGACAGATGGGATAAAAAAGTATACACCTCTGCAGCTCTTGCCATTAGAGCATTAAATTGTCAGTTCCACATGCTGAAGTACCAGCAACATACCATGGAACTTTTTAAACAAAAATGATCTACCTTCCAGACTGTGCAGAAAATAAAGAATTACACGAGCTTATGCATTCTGCAAGCCACTTTACTAAGCATACCGTGCAATGTGGGTTTGATGCCCTAGAAGCATCCTGCAGGGCAGCAGTCCCAGGTTCTGTACTTAGAAGGCATGCTTGGCTTACGGAACAGACCTTATCAGTCCATGTCAAATCAAAGTTATTGAATGCTCCATTGAACAAAGGCAATCTGTTTGGCACCAAGGCAGAAGAGGTTTTAAAAAAGATGGAAGAAAAAGCTAAATGTATGCAGAGAGTTAAAGACTTTTTGCAAGTCCAGCCACCGAGATTCAGTAGGCATTGCACCTCAGAACACTGGTCCTTTCCAGCCCCCTTTAGGCCGGATAAGACTAGACCTAAGGGAAGCAGACCCCCCCCCCCAGACAGCAGGCCCAGGGAATGCAGAGATCTAAGCAATGGAGAACCTCCACTTCAAAAACAGGGAGTGCTAAGCCACCCACTTATGGAAAGAACTTTCATCCCAAAGACTCTGCATAGTCGGCTTTCCTCTTTGGCCATATATTTAGAAAACCAATATCTTAAGCTTTTTCCAAAGTACGCCACGGAAGGAACTTCCTGCTCCTTGGGTCAGCTGCCCACAAAGAAGAAGGCCAAGAAAAGCTAGGTCTGATTCTTCGGATGTGCTGCCTCCGCTGGATGTCTTGCTTGAGGCTAGTGAAAATCTGTAAGATCGTTTGGCTCCTTTATTGGATTCTTCTACCACGACCGTTTCGGAGGCCGGGGTGGATCTGGCTTCACACACATCCCTGGAGTCCTTGCAGATGTCTGCTTCGGATGGTCGAGGGAACTGTGGTTGATTATTACTGAAGGCCTTAGGAGTGCTACTCTAATTTTCGTTAGGGAGGAGGTGCTGACTACCATTAGAGTGTTGTACAAGGTCTGAGCCTTCTAAGTTTTTACAATACTGACGTCTTTTTAAAGAAGGAACAAAAAAACTAAATATATTTCTCCTGCTAAGGACCCTCAGAGTGAATGGCAGAATTTCACTCAAGGTTTGTTTAATGCCCTTATGGCTTTAAAGCCTCCTCAAGGAGGTTATGTTCCAGCTCCCCCTTGGTTTCCTTTGAGGACACAATTTCCAGAATGATGACATTTTTCAAATGGGATTGTGCCAAGGTGTCTGAGGTTCAGGTGTTATGAACTTCTGCAGATGGACTCTTGTAGACCTTCTGCTGTTCCTCCTGTTCTGGTTGCCTTGTTAAATGCCTTTTCTACTGCATCTCAGGCTCCTGATTCATAGCTCCCTACTCCCAAAAAACCTTCTTAAGTGCCTGATGATTTCAAGTTCCTTAAGTACTCATCTGCTTGACCCTTCTTTTGTGTGTGTGGCATCTGACAACCCATCTAAATTACTGCCTTCAACAAAGTTTGTTCCTTCTGATAAAGACAGCAGAAATATGGAAAGACTAGGATAATAAGGTATATACCTCGGCTGCCCTTGCTTTTAGGGCGGTCAGCTATTAGACCCATATAACAAGATATGTTTTGGCTTTTCGATTTCAGGGCTTTCAGGTTATTTCTGATCCTCCTGACTCTGAGGGGAAGACTTCTGCTCTCTTTTGCTATGGACTTCTTCTGAGATGCCTCTCCATTCTATTAAGTGCACTTATGATGCAGCAGATCCTTCTTTTAGGGCTGCTTCTTTTGGTTCTGTGCTGAGGAGATATTCCTGGCTGCAGCTTCAAGGCTTGCTGATATTAAGGCTAAGTTGATGGATGTTCCTCTGGATAACAAGCATTTGTTTGGTGCCGCTGCTGCAGAATTGTTTAAGTCCCTATAGGAAAAGGGTAAGGCCTTACAAGATATAAACATGTCTTTGTTTCTCCTGTACCAAAACTCTAAAAGAATTACCCTAATAAGCCGGCCTTTGTTCATAGGCAGTCTTGCCCTCCCCCCAAAAGTAAGAAGGGTGTTAGAAGGACTCCTCATACTAAGGCTACCCAAACCCCTTTAGCTCAGAAATCTTATTTTCCTGACAAACCAGGTGCTGTCTGACTATCCTGTACTTCTCAGGTCTATGTTCGGCTATCACAAATTTGCGAACAGCTACTTCTACGAAAATAAATTCATCGAATGGCCATAGTTGGCCAACAACCAGGAAGTAACACGATGCATAAGGTAAGTGAAGGGAAACCTTTTAAATTTGCCCTATTCCCCTGTGTAGGTACTATCTCTGAGTTGATATATATAGTTGGGGGGGCACAGACCCCCACCTTGGTTACGTTCGTGATGTTGGCTGTCTGCAGGCATTCGTTGAGTTTATTTTCGTTCAAGTGGTTTGCTAATTTTACTTTTTGATGTTTCACGTTTGGTGATGGCTGAGGTGGTGCAGCGGTTAGCATTGTCACGTCACAGCAAGAGGTTCTCCCGTTTGATTCTCGGCTGGAGCACCTTCTGTGTGGAGTCTGGATGTCCTCCCCATGGTCGTGTGACATCTAAAGACAATGCAGGTAGGAGCGTGCGTGAATGGGTGTGCCTTCTTTGAAGATTGGGCATCGGGCTGGCAACTCGGCACCATAAAAATCTACTGCCAATCAGTTGTGGACTGGAGTTCCGCTGTGGCGACTCCTGTCTGGGAAAAGCCAAAAGAAGATGATGTGTCATGTTTTGTATTTAGCCGATGTTCTTCGTGTTTCACTGTTGCAGTCATTACATTTGGGTAATCTGCTGGCAGATTGCCCTCAGTTGGCCTGGATAACAAAGTCTTGGGTCCTGCGTTGGTTGCTGTCTCCTCTTCCATGATGTCAGGTCGTCAGGGGTATAAAACATGCAGCCGATGCCGTTTTATTCAGTCTTTCTTGCCACGCGGTGCCCGAAGCAGAAGCAGTTCGCAAGTGCCGGTTGGCCGACTCCAGAAATTTTCGTGTTCGAGTTTCAGAACCAAAGTCTTCAACTAAAGCTAAGTACCCCATTGGGGAAACTTTTTCTTGCTCCTTACCAATGTCAGTAAAAGTTAATAATTGCATTACTTATGGGAAGCAAATACCTCATAAGGATTTTCATTTGTACTGTATTCCTTGCCTGGGCCCTGATCACAACGTGCCTTGCTGTCGGTTTTGTGCTAGATTTAACCAATGCATTATTAAGCGTCTGTATATTTTTGCTTCTAAATATTTTGGTTCAATATTTAACTATCCTGAAATGTCGTCTGTTAGCAATCCGACTACTGGAGTTCACAGAAAATGCAAGGAAAACGACAGAGACAGACTGTCGAGGTCCAAAACCGATGATAAAGCTTCTCCTAAGCCAGTTGCCGGTACTCAGTGAGGTCCTCAGGACCAATTCTTTTTTTATGCCTAAGGTGGTATCCAGTGTGGCTCTTAGCCAGACCATTCACCTGCCAACATTTTACCCAAATCCGCAGAACAAGGGGGAGTGGATTCTGCATTCATTGGACGTACACAGACGACTAAGATTCTACTTGAACAGGACCAAATCTCTAAGAAAGTCTGAGCAACTACTGGTAGCATTTGCTGTAGGATCAGAGGGGAAGGCTGCATCAAAGCAGACTATTTCTAAATGAATAAGCCACTGCATTCGTTTCTATTTGCTCCATGGTAAACTTATGCAAAGGGGGATCAGATCACATTCCACCAGGGCTGCCTCTACTTCAGCAGCTTTTCTCAGAGGGGTCCCAACCAAAGATATTCTAGAAGCTGTTACTTGGAGCTCTGTTCATACCTTCACAAAGCATTATCATTTACCTCTCTTCTCTAAATCCAGGGCAGGCTTTGCCACTGCAGTCCTGCAGGACCTTTTAGCCGCTCCTAATGCTGTTTAGTTTCATCCTCCCATCCATAGCTTTGGGATTCTACCCAAATGTAATGACTGCAACAGCGAAACACGAAGAACATAGTATAGTTGTGTACACTTACCATAAATGTAGATGTTCGAGTGTATTCACTGTTGCAGCCCAGGTTACCCACCCACCTTCCCTCATTCTATACCTTTTCTTTCCTTCACTATACTCAAAAGCCTTTGTGGTGTATTTGCTTTTAATTGAAGGCAAAGTTTGTTTCTAAAAATGCATTTATATATTTACAGTTTATTTATATATATATATTTTTCAGTGGTATCAATTCTCACTCGCCCACAAACTAGTAAACCATCCACTAAATGTCCCATCCCTCCAGAATCTACTCCAACCCTATCGCACTACCAGACCACTGAGATCCAGCAACAAAAATCACTTGCAGATCACTAAAGCCAATAACTCTGCTGGTGAAGCACTATTCTCTTGCGCCATAGCCAAATTATGGAACTCACTCCCACCCACAATTACCTCTGTACCATCATGCACCAACTTCAAAACATTATTAAAAGCGCACCTAAAAACATGCTGGCTATGCCCTTGCAACTCCCACTCTAATATCATCCACCCCATCCAACTACTACCTTTCTTTCACCTCCACTAACTACCTTGATGATAGCAAGCTCAGATGCTCATAAGCCTAGTACTTATTATACAGCAGGAACTTCTCATTGTTACATTTGTTAATGCCTGTTATGTACTTCACAGATAAAGATTCTAGTTGTCTACTGATGTACTATGTTCTTCTGTAAATATGTTGTAAGAAATTTCTATGTTAAATTGTTAATCGCTATGTAATCCAATGTAACTACTGTCTGTTTATTTTACTGTGGAGCTTTTCTCCCCAGGCCTCCGCTGAAAATGGACCCACGTCCAGTCGGACACTCCCGGTCAACAAATTTAAATAAATAAATAAAAATAAATAATAATTTTTGCTCCCCATTTGGGGGGCACTTGACATCTGGGGCAAGAAAAACTGAATAAAATGGCGTCAGCTGCATGTTTTATACCCCTGGCGACCTGACGTCATGAAAGAGGAGATAGCAACCGATGCAGGACCCAAGACTTTGTTATTCAGGCCGACTGAGTGCATAAGAAAGCTTCAGTGGTTTCTGAAGTCAGTTTGGCTACAGCACTGTCATTCTCTAGATTTCATAGTCCCTCTTCTTTGTGCATCAAGCTGGAATTTCAGTGGTGGCTTCAGCAGTTGTCACTCAGTCCAGGGCTTCCTCATCAACCGCCACTCCCCTGTCACGAGCTGTTCATATATGCTTCGGATGTGGGATGGGGGGGGGGTGTTCATCGTGTTTCACTGTTGCAGTCATTACACTTGGGTTATCCTGCTGGCAGGTTACCCGCAGTCTGCCTGAATTCCAAAGTCCTGGTCCGGCGTCGGTTGCTGTCGCCTCTTCTCTGACGTCAGTGCGCCAGGGTATATAAGATGCAGCCGACGTCATTTTCTTCAGTCTTTCTTGCCGCACGCAGCCCGAAGCAAAAGCAGTTCGCAAGTGCTGGTTGGCCGACTCCTGAGATTTTCGAAATTGAATTTCAGATCCGAAGTCTTCAATAAAGCTAAGTACCCCATTGGGGAAACTTTTTCTTGCTCCAGACCAATGTCAGTAAAAGTTAACAATTGTATTTCTTGTGGGAAGCAAATACCTCATAAGGATTTTCATTCTTACTGTATTCCTTGCCTAGGCACTGACCACGATGTTGCTAGTTGTCGGTTTTGTGCTAGATTTAACCAACGCACTAAGCGTCTGTACGATTTTGCTTTCCATTACTTTGGCCGAAGGTTTAACTATATAATGCCATTGGAACAGCCGATGACCGGAGTTCATAAAAAGCACAGTGAAAAAGAAAAGGACAGGCATCCGAGGTCCAAAACAGACAAAGCCTCTTCTAGGCCAGTCGCCGGTTCTCAGTGAGGCGCTTTCGCAGCCCCTGACACCTGCTACCTCAGAGCCGCCTCCGACTCCCACATGGAGAGAAATAGGCCTCTGGAAACTCAGGGTATTGGGCCTACGGAAACTACTCCCTCAGATGGGTCCGGAGCCACTGAGCAGGCATCGGCTTCTGAGGGTGTCTTCAGACCTACACAGCTTTCCATGAAGACCACTTCAGCAACTAAGACAAAGTCTAAAACACCTTTAAAGACAAAGAAACAAGTACAGCATTCTCCAGGACAGACATCCATGCCTAAGAAACAGATGCTTAAAATGGCCGAGGACCTAATTACTTTGATCAGGGGTTCCCATCCCCCTCCTGATAAAAGGCCTAGGCAAGACACTGACTATGATTCCTCTGATCAGGTTTCTATTTCTTCTGATTCCTCTTCAGAACAGGGATATTCTGATGTTAATCGTGCATACAGCTGCAGTAATCACAGATGGGTTTTCAGCCGTCAGGCGGTCCCTCGGTCGGCATCCCCTCCTGATAAAAGGCCTAGGCAAGACACTGACTATGATTCCTCTGATCAGGTTTCTATTTCTTCTGATTCCTCTTCAGAACAGGGATATTCTGTTCCTCCCTATGAGGACTCTGATGCTGAAGAATCTATCCCTTCAGCCTCTCCTCCCGAGGACTATTCTTTTGGTGGAACCCTGCACACCATGAGGGAACATTTCCACTGGGAGAGCCAAGATTATTCAGAATCCAAGAAAAGGCTCAGAGATTTTCTTTTATTGCCTCAACACAGACCTCTTGCTATCCCTCCTGTGCTAGACATTGTAGATGATGTATTTTCTGAGTCCAGTCTGTCTCCTGATTCTTTACCCCCTGCACCAGTTAAGCCAGATAGGTATTACAGGGTTCCAGATTCACATAAATTTATTTTTAAAAACCCTGCTGCTGACCCAGAAACTATATCTCAGGGACCCAAAGGGGGTCAAGGCTTCCACTGCAAAAAACCCTGTTCCCTCTGATAGGGATTTTAGAGCTCTGGTAGGGATTTTAGAGCTCTGGACAGATGGGGGAAGAAAGTTAACATCTCTGCTACTTTAGCTGCAAGGGCTTTAAACTGCCAGTTCCACATGCTTAAATATCAGCAGTACCTAATGTCTCTGCTAAAACAGAAAATGCTGACAAACTCTGAATGTCCTGAAAACAAGGAAATGCAGGATTTATTGCATGCAGCTGAACAAGTGGGAAAACATACTTTGCAATGTATTTTTGATTCACTAGAGGCTTCTTGCAATGCCGCAGTTACAGGCTCTGTCATTCAAAGGTATGCTTGGTTGAAGGAACAGAGTCTGCCTGATCATGTTAAAGCAAAATTATTGGATGCTCCATTACAGCATGATACCTTGTTTGGTGTTAAGGCAGAAGAGGTGTTAAAGAAAATGGAGAATATAGCTAAATCAATGCAGACAGTCAAGGATTTCTTACAGGTTCAGCCACCCAGATTTAGCAGGAACTGGCCTTCTAAGAATTGGTCCTTTCCAGTGTCAGACAGGCCACAAAGAGGCAAATACAGACGCCCTAGAGGCAGATCTCAGGCCCAAGGCTCATACAGGCCTAAACAATGGGGTGCTCCTGCCTCCAAAAGCGGAGAAGACAAATCACAACCTTATAGGAAACAGTCTCAATGACTTCCCACTGCCAGTGCCAAGCACTTATCTTTTGGCAGCACTATTAGGGGGAAAGCTAGCACTTTTCTCACAAAATTGGCACATGATTACCCAGGACAAATGGGTACTGAACATTGTTTCTCAGGGCTACAGGTTCCACTTTCACACACTGCCAAAGACAAAAGGTAGGCCAGACCTGCCACACAATCAATGGGCAGAGGCACAAAAGCAAATTTCATCTCTCATGGAATGAGGGCTATTCAAAGAGTACCACAGCAAGAGCAGGGACAAGGATTTTACTCAAGGCTTTTCTTGGTACCCAGAAAGGACAAAGCTTGGAGACCAATACTGGACCTGTCTATTCTAAATACTTTTATGAAAGTTCCAAATTTCAAAATGTTGACACTACAACAACTTCTGCCCATGCTGGGCAAGAAGGCATGGCTCGTAACTTTGGACATCAAAGAGGCACACCTGCATGTCCCAATCAAACAATCTTGCAGAAGATACCTCAGATTCATAGCTGGCTCAATGCACTACCAATTCTCTGCACTGCCCTTTGGCTTATCTACTGTGCACAGGGTCTTCACAAAATGCCTGGCACCAGTAATTGCATTTTGCAGACAAAAAGGAATTCAAATATATCCCTACTTGGACGACTGCCTTATTCAAGCAGAAAGCAAGGACATTCTATTAAAGCATCTGGCGTTTGTAAAAAGATTGCTAATTTGAGTAGGGTACACAGTAAACGAAAAGAAATCAAAACTAGTGCCCTCTCAAGAGATAATATTCCTGGGTGCAAGCTTAAATACAACTGCCCAGATGGCTTATCTCACACCAGACAAACAAAGGCAACTGACTCATTACTTCCAAATGATGGCAACAAAGACCCAGTTACCTGCAAGAAAAATTCTGCAGGCTTTGGGCTTCATGGCATCCTGCATTCTGCTAATTCCATATGCAAGACTGCATATGAAGAAGCTACAATGGTATCTAAAAAGTGTTTGGACTCAACATTGCCACAGCCTGGAAACAATAATTACTCTCATTCCTTGCCTGCAACAGGAGTTTCGATGGTGGGCACTGGCCTGTCACCACAACAAGGGACAGCCATTCACTTTACCCACAACCAGGCAGACACTAACAACATTATGCCTAGGGGGCCCACATGGCATGAAAATGTATTCAGGGCTCGTGGCCCGCAAGCCAAATGCATCTTCATATCAATCAAAAAGAGATGCTAGCTGTACAGAATGCCCTGACAGCCTTCAAGGATCTACTCCATCCTGGACAACTATTGCTAAAGACGGACAACACCATAGTCATGTGGTACATAAACAAGCAAGGAGGCATGCATTCCTACCCCCTCTGCAGGCAGGCCATGAACTTGTGGAACACAGCATTGACCTATCAAGTACATCTGCAAGCACAATTCCTGCCAGGAAAGACAAATACTCTGGCAGATGAACTAAGCAGAAACCTCATGGACCCTCACGAGTGGAAACTAGATCCACAAGTCTTCAGCATGATAACAAGGAAATGGGGATGCCCAGACATAGATCTATTTGCCTCCCCTCACAGCTGTCAACTACAGAGAATTCTGCACAAGGACTTGTCACACACAAGCATGGAAGGTGGATGCTCTGTCATTCAGCTGGAAAACCCTGACAATTTATGCCTTTCCACCACTGCCTCTCCTCCCCAAGGTACTCCTAAAGGTCAAACAAGAGAAGCCAAAAATGATTCTGATTGCCCCAGACTGGCCACGCTAGCACTGGTACCCAATTCTAAAGAGCTTGTCTCAAGGCACAGCCTGGACTTTACCTCAAAGTCCTCATCTTCTGACCCAGCAAAACAATCAGATCCTGCACAGCCAACTCAGAACCTTAAATCTGACTGCATGGCGAATAATATAACCACTCAGAACACACCTCTCTCTAAAACAGTTATGGATGTCATTTTGGAAGCCAGGAGGGCCCAGCACCAGAAAATCTTATGCAGAAAAATGGAAGAGATTCTGTGCTTGGAATCGGAAACAAGGAATTGAACCACTTGTTCCAAATATCCCTCAGATTTTACAATACCTAACTGAGATGCTGGACAAGGGCCTATCCTTTTCATCAATTAAGATTCATGCCTCTGCCATTTCAGCTCATTACAACACGGAACCACCTATTTTTTCACATCCACTGCTAAGGCAGTACCTCAGAGGGGCCAAAAACATAAGACCTCCAAGGAGAGCACCAATACCTGCATGGGATCGCAATTTTGTCTTGGAAAAGCTCACACTGCCTCCTTTTGAGCCAACCAATACAGCCGAGATAAAATTCTTATCATGGAAAACAGCTCTGCTCCTAGCAATAACTTCAGCAAGAAGAGTATCACAGTTACAGGCATTAATGGCAGTGGAACCTTTTATCATTTTCCATCCGGACAGGGTTTCTCTAAGGACAAACACAACATTTATGCCAAAGGTAGTATCCAGTGTGGCTCTTAATCAAACAATTCATTTGCCTACTTTTTATCCAAATCCCCAGAATAAAGGGGAGAGACTTCTGCATTCTTTGGACATACACAGGCAGCTACTCTTCTACTTGGACAAAACTAAGACTTTCAGAAAGACTGAGCAACTTTTAGTAGCATATGCTGCAGGATCACAAGGAAAGGCTATCTCAAAGCAGACTATTTCAAAATGGATAGGACACTGCATTCATTTCTGCTATGCACAGCATGGCAAATCAGTGCCTAAGGGCATTAGGCCACATTCGACCAGGGCAGCAGCCACATCAGCAGCCTTTCTCAGAGGAGTACCAACCAAGGAAATTTTGGAGGCTGCAACTTGGAGTTCGGTGCACACTTTCACCAAGCACTACCACTTACCTGTTTACTCTAAATCCAGAGCAGGCTTTGCCACTGCAGTTCTGCAGGGCCTCATAGCCACTCCTAATTCTGTTTAGACCCAGCCGCCCAACCTCAGCTTTGGAATTCAACCCAAGTGTAATGACTGCAACACTGAAACATGATGAACATAGTACAGTTGTGTACCTTCCATAAATGTAGATGTTCGAGTGTATTCACTGTTGCAGTCCAGGTTACCCACCCACCATCCCCCTTTCTTTGCTGGGACTTATCTGTACTTCTCTATTCTATACAACCTATCTGGTGTATTTGCTTGTAGATGAAGGTATTGTTTATTTTAGTGCATGCTGTTTTATAAGCAATGTTTTTAGCCTACCCTTTTGGGGGCACCTGACATCTGGGGCAAGACAAACTGAAGAAAATGGCGTCGGCGGCATCTTATATACCCCTGGCGCACTAACGTCAGGGAAGAGGCGACAGCAACTGACGCCGGACCAGGACTTTGGAATTCAGGCCGACTGTGGGTAGCCCGCCAGCAGGATAACCCAAGTGTAATGACTGCAACAGTGAATACACTCGAACATGTACATTTATGGTAGGTACACAAATGTACTTTCCTTCTGCTCTCTAAAAGTGCATGCCCTCTGGTCGCTTCAACAAAAGAAAGACCACAACAGTGTCAGAGATGAGAGCTCTCCTGTTGGCTGTTCAAGCAGTTCATCCTCTTTTCCAGGGCCCCTCAAAGTACTTACGACAGTACTGCAGTGATGTGGTATGTCAACAAGCAAGGGAGGAACAAGATCTTATCTCCTATGCAGGTGAGCACTTCAAGTGTGAGAGCCAGCTCTCCAGTAACAAATGACACCTAAGCCAATTCACATTCCCTCAGGTCAGAATATTGTGGCAGATACTCTGAGCAGGTGCAGATCACAATCCCACGAGTGGATGCTTCACAGGGATGTGTTTCTGGGAATCTACTTAATCCTCAGAGTCAAAATGTCGAGTTACAAAACTGCGAGACAGAAATGGAAGTTTACATTCACAAACGTCCAGATCTTTGTAAGTTTTCGCTGCAAAGGGAGTCAGTTGGCCATTGTGGTGAACTTTGCCCTTTTTTCCACTGTAGTGCAATCTCAGAGTTGGTGTATTTAGTTGGGGGATGCAAAGCCCTCCACTTGGGTGCGTTTTATTTTCTTCAGTTTTTTGTTGGCCAGTTATTTACTTACCAAGGGAAAATTTGCAGAGATCTGGGCATTCATGAATATAAACTTCTGTAATTTCCGTCTCACTCTTTTGCAACTCAGCGTTATGGTAATTCGTTATTTTGACATAGATCTGTTTCTAGGCATTGTCCACTGGTGGGGTACTGCTCAAGTAGATCTGTTTGACTCCTGTCTGGACAGACAACTTCCTCTTTTTTTGTGCCAGAGCCCCATGTCCTCTGGTTTGGAAGGTGGATGTCCTCTCTTTTTTTTTTCCTGGAAGGGGATTTTTCTTTATGCCTTCTCTCCCCTTTTTCCTTGATGTTCATCGTGCATACAGCTGCAGTCATAACAGGTGGGTTCTCCTGCCGTCAGGCGGGTCCTCGGTCGGCCGAATTCCAAAGTCTAGGTCCGGCGTCAGTTGTCGTCGCTTCTTCCCTGACGTCAGTGCGGCAGGGGTACAAAGGAACCAGCTGACGCCATTTTCTTCAGTCTTTCTTGCTGCGCGGTGCCCGAAGCAGAAGCAGTTCGCAAGTGCCGGTCGGCCAGCTCCTGAGATTACGAAAATTTGGAAACCGAAGTCTTCTTGAAAGCTAAGTACCCAGTTGGGGAAACTTTTCTTGCCTCAGACCGATGTCAGACAAAGTTAATAATTGTATTTCTTGTGGGAAGCAAATACCGCATAAGGATTTCCATTCCCTCTGTATACCTTGTTTAGGCCCAGACCACGACGTCTCGGTCTGTCGCTTTTGTGCTACATTCAACAAACGCACCATTAAGCGTCGGGCGGAGTTCACCCAGCATTATTTTGGAAAAGCATTTAACTATATTATTGCTTCTTGAAAGTCTTAAAATGAAAAAATACTTCTCCGTTGAAAATGAACAAACCTTTAATGTGAACCAACAGTTAAAAATGCACGGCAGGTAAAACACTTCTTGGTAGTAAAATCCAAAGAAAAGCAAGGAATAAATCAAGCGCTTTCACCCGTTCCTATGACGGGCTTTTTCAAGATAAACTACCAACATTTCTTTGCGTGCTTAAATACAGTGCTAGTAAAACAATTAATCAATTAAAACAGTTATAACAATGTATTTAATGTAGTTGCAATGTATTTAATATAATAATATTGTTTACCTATGTACATATTTGTAGATATATAAATATATTGTATTTAACAGATATCTTTTAGAATCTATTGTACAAGTTTTAATATATTTCTTCATTTAAAGGTTGCTTACTGCTAAAACAACACCACAATACTGAAGCATTAACTAGAAACACTAGAATTGACATCTTTCTTCTTAGCAAGAAGAAATATAAATTGTCCGATTGAATAAGAATTATTAATTTAAAGTTTTAATTCATTTCTACCAAGACTCGGCTGTGAAAATGTCAAGGAACAACAACCATTAGTTTAATATACCAATACTTAAAAACATTTCAAATTCTTTTAATGGTAATAGCAGGCACGAACAAACATTTGGAGATTTGCGATCGTGTATACGGTAATACATATTACAACCGTAGAAAAGGTTGTACCCAATACATTAACAGATTATTTGTAATAATGGGAAATAACACAAAAAGAGTGTAAAATAAAGATCAATGGTATTTTGATCTATATAAAACCTAATATTTATTTCCTTGGTTCAATTCTGTCCGCTGTGGATAACATGGCAGCGGAGGTGCTTTCACACAATAAAACTTTTTATAAAAGCATAAGCATTTGTAGAAGAGCCTTAATAGTAACCAAAGGAATAGATGCTAGTTTTTGCACATTTTTCCACATGATATTACCGGTTCACAAGTACAAACAACAGTGAACAGAATTTATTATGATAAAAGTACTACAAACATTTTTCTGATGAAAATGTATTGGAACTAAACACTTACAAATATGATTCTCCTTTAAACAGTAATGAAGTACTATTTAACAAATGACCTAATTGGATTGTTATAACTGTTTTAATTGATTAATTGTTTTACTAGCACTGTATTTAAGCACGCAAAGAAATGTTGGTAGTTTATCTTGAAAAAGCCCGTCATAGGAACGGGTGAAAGCGCTTGATTTATTCCTTGCTTTTCTTTGGATTTTACTACCAAGAAGTGTTTTACCTGCCGTGCATTTTTAACTGTTGGTTCACATTAAAGGTTTGTTCATTTTCAACGGAGAAGTATTTTTTCATTTTAAGACTTTCAAGAAGAAGTTTATTGGGCTTTGGTGCTTCTGCAACTTTTTTCCTGTTGCTTATTGGGACCTAGTTCGTATTTAACTATATTATGTCGTCGGATACTCCGACTCCAGTTTTATCTAAAAAACGCAAAGATAAGGACTGACACACGAGGTCCGCGGCCTCTACCGACACCACGCCAAAGCCGACTACACGTGGTCCGGTTCTCAGCGAGGCGCCTACGCAGCCCCTGACTACCGACGACACTTCTTTGGCGGTGTCTCCTGTGCCTGAGGTCGCAGGCTCCTCGGCCCACACCCTGACTACAGATACCGAAGCCACTCTTGGCGTTGAAACTCCGAATGTGGACAGGTCCACCTCCACTTAAGGTGTCTTCAGACCTTCCTCTTCTTTCTCCATCAAGGCTTTCACTAAGTCTAAAGCAGCCTTGCACTCTAAGAGACAAAGCTACACAGGGCTCATCTCCAGGCCCCATGCCTAAGGAACAGATGCTTAAAATGTCTGAGGATTTAATTACTCTTATCAGAGGTTCTCAGCCCCCACCGGACAAAAGGCCCAGAATGGAGGAAGATTCCCCCTCCTCTGATCAGGGCTCCATTATTTTAGAGCACTCTGATGATCAGAAACATTCTTACTCCCCTTTTGAAGACTCTGATGCGGAGGAGTCCATCCCTTCTGTATCCCCCCCTGAGGATTACTCATTTGGGGAAACTTTGCATACCTTAAGGGAACACTTCCACTGGGAAGGCCAAGATTATTCAGATTCCAAGAAAAGGCTTAGGGAATTTCTCTTGCTACCTCAACACAGGCCTCTGGCTATACCTCCTGTCTTGGACATCCTAGATGATGTTTACTCGTAGGCCTGCCTTAACCCGGACTCTCTACCTCCAGCTCCAGTTAAGCCTGACAGGTACTACAGGGTTCCTGACTCACACCAATTTCTATTCAAAAGCCATGCTGCTGACCCAGAAACCATCTCACAGGGCCCCAAGGGAGTTAAGGCCTCCACTGCTAAAAATCCATTACCTTCCGAGAGAAAGGTGGGAAAAAAAGGTATATACCTCGGCTACCTTAACCATGAGGGCCTTAAACTGTCAGTTCCATATGCTAAAATACCAACAGTTTTTGTTATCACAATTGAAAAGTAAAATGTCACAACCTGAACAACGGAGTTGCAGGATTTGATGCATAGTGCAGAACAAGTGGATAAGCATACCTTACAATGTGGTTTTGATGCTCTAGAGGCCTCATGTAGAGCTGCTGTTACAGAATCAGTCATACGTAGGCATGCCTGGCTCAAGGAACAAGCCTTGCCTGATCACGTCAAAGCTAAATTACTAGATGCACCACTTCAAAAGGATGTACTATTTGGTGCTAATGCTGAGGAGGTATTAAGGAAAATGGAGGAAAAGGCTAAATCAATGCAAACTGTGAAAGATTTTCTACAGGTAAAACACCCACGTTTTAGTAGAAATTGGCCTTCCAAAAACTGGTCCTTTCCTGCCATGGACAGACCCCAAAGAGGCAGATACAGGCGCCCGAGGGGCAGAGGACAATCCCAAGGATCGTTTAGAGGCAGACAATGGCAAGCTCCTACACAAAGAGGTGGTGAGGATAACTCGCAATCTTTCAGAAAGCAAACCAAATGATTTTCCCCTTTGCATGCCAAGCAAGTCTCAAATGGCAGCCCCCTTAGGAGGAAAGCTGGCATTATTTTCAAAAATTGGCATATTGTCACAAAGGACAAATGGATCCTGGACATTATAAACAGAGGCTACAAATTCCATTTTCACACCCTTCCAAAAATGAGAGGCATGCCAAACCTGCCACACAATCAAAGGGCAGAGGCACAAAGGCAAATTATAGATCTCATAAACATGAAAGCTATTCAAGAGGTACCTACGCACGAACGAGGTCAAGGTTTTTATTCCAGGCTATTTGTGGTACCAAGGAAGGGAAAAGATTGGAGACCTATTTTGGACCTATCCATCCTAAACACATTTCTACTCGTACCAAAATTCAAGATGCTCACTCTACAGCAACTTCTTCCCATGCTGGGCAAGGAGTCTTGGCTGGTAACATTGGACCTCAAGGAGGCATACCTGCATGTTCCAATCAGACAAAATTGCAGAAGGTACCTCAGATTTATTGCAGGTTCAACCCATTATCAATTCTCTGCATTGCCCTTTGGCTTATCTACTGCACCCAGAGTATTCACGAAATGCCTGGCATCAGTAATTGCCTACTGCAGACTTCAAGGGATACAAATATATCCCTATTTGGACGACTGCCTTATCCAAGTGTACAGCAAGCACATTCTTCTGAAACATCTGGCTTATGTAATAATGTTGTTGAACTCTCTGGGATACACAGTCAACAAAAAGAAATCAAGGCTAATACCCTCTCGGAAAATAATTTTCCTGGGTGCCAATTTGGACACAAACACCCAGATGGCCTACCTCATGCCAGAGAAGCAGGGGCAACTAATTCAATACTTCAGAGCACTAGCAAATTGCACCAGGCTGACTGCAAGGAAAATCCTGCAGGCTCTGGGATTCATGGCATCTTGCATCTTACTAATCCCATGTGCAAAGCTGCATATGAGGAAACTACAATGGTACCTGAAAAACATATGGTCTCAACACAGCCACAGTTTGGAAACAATAATACCACTAATTCCATGTCTGCAAAAGGAATTTCTGTGGTGGGCTCAAGCATGTCAAACAAACACAGGTCTTCCATTCAGCAAGCCTCAAGCAAATCAAGTCATCACAACAGACTCCTCGGACTACGCCTGGGGGGCGCACATGACAGATCGGTGCATTCAGGGCAAATGGTCCCAAAAAGAAAAGCACCTTCACATCAATCAAAAGGAAATGCTAGCAGTAATAAATGCTATAATAGCTTTCAAAGACCTTCTGCAACCAGGTCAACTATTGATAAGAACGGACAACACCACAGTTATGTGGTACATAAACAAACAGGGAGGAACACATTCTTACCCCCTATGCAGACTGGCCATGTCACTTTGGAGCATGGCCATGGACTTACAAATGGAACTACAAGCACAGTACTTGCCAGGCAAGGAAAACACGCTGGCAGACAACCTAAGCAGGAATATGACAGATCCACACGAATGGAAATTGCATCCAAAAGTTTTTACAGAAATAATCCAAGAATGGGGAAGGCCAGACATAGATCTCTTTGCCTCCCACAAAAATCACCAATTGAAAAAATTCTGCTCAAGGATTTTCCATCCAAAGGCCTGGAGAGTGGACACTCTCTCTTTCAGTTGGACATCAATGACAGTTTATGCCTTCCCACCTCTTCCTCTGCTGCCCAAAGTTCTACTGAAAACCAGAGCAGACAGACCAAAGATGATTCTCATTGCTCCGGACTGGCCAAGGCAACACTGGTACCCACTCCTGAGGAGCCTGACGCATTCCCCACCATGGACCCTGCCTCTAATGCCTCTTCTTCTGACTCAGCACAGCTTCAAAACTCTTCACAGCCAGCTAAAAACACTCAATCTAGCCACATGGAAGATTCCTTAGCATCACAACAGGCCCTACTCTCCAAGGAGGTGCAGGATGTCATTTTGGAGGCCAGAAGGCCATCAACTAGAAAAGCTTACTCCGCAAAATGGAAACTGTTTGGTGTCTGGAATGAGAAAAAGGGCCAGGATCCTGGAAAACTGAATTTACCTCAAATACTACAATATTTGGCTGAGCTGCTAAGCAGTGGACTTTCATTCTCCTCCATCAAAATCCATGCCTCAGCCATTTCTGCAGAATACAACACTGATCCACCTTTATTCTCTCACCCTCTTTTAAGACAGTTCCTCAGAGGGGCTAAGAATCTAAGACCTCCAAGGAAACAACCAATACCTGCTTGGGATCTTAATTTCATTCTGGAAAAACTGACCTTGCCTCCCTTTGAGCCAGCTGCCTCATCAGATTTGCAGTATTTGTCCTGGAAAACAGCTTTCCTTCTGGTTATCACCTCAGCTCGTAGAGTTTCAGAACTACAGGCTCTCATGGCTGTCCAGCCTTTTATCATCTTCCATCAGGACAGAGTTTCCTTACGAACCAACCCGTCCTTTATGCCTAAAGTGGTGTCCAGGGTAGCTTTAAATCAGGCCATACATTTACCTACTTTTTATCCTAATCCTCAAAACAAAGGGGAGAGATTGCTACATTCCTTGGACATCCACAGACAACTGCATTATTATTTGGACAGAACAAAGCCTTTCAGGAAATCAGAACAGCTCTTTGTGTCCTATGCTGTAGGAGCTCAAGGAAAGCCAATTTCCAAACCGACAATCTCAAAATGGATAGCCCACTGCATACGGTTTTGCTATTCCTTTCATGGCAAAACTGTACCTACAGGCATTAGAACTCATTCCACCAGGGCCACAGCCACCTCTGCAGCTATCCTCAGAGGAGTTCCTACCAAGGATATTTTGGAAGCAGCCACTTGGAGTTCTATGCATACCTTCTCCAAGCACTACAACCTACCATTATACTCCAAATCTAGAGCAGGCTTTGCCACTGCAGTCTTGCAGGGCATTTTGGCTCCTCCTAGTTCCACCTAGTGCCTACCACCCCTTCCTTAGCTTTGGGATTCTACCCATCTGTTATGACTGCAGCTGTATGCACGATGAACATAGTACAGTTTTGTACCTTACCATAAATGTAGATGTTCGAGTGCTAATACAGCTGCAGTCCAGGTTTCCCTCCCTCCTTCCCCTCTTGGGACAGGCCTTTAGGCTAACACATCCTCATACAACCTGATTGGGGTATTCATTTATAATGTATTTGCGTGCAACTACTGTATTTTGATTATATTGCACTGCATTATTACACAAATTTATGTATTGCCTTCCTTCTGGGGGCACCTGACATCTGGGGCAAGAAAAACTGAAGAAAATGGCGTCGGCTGGTTCCTTTATACCCCTGCTGCACTGACGTCAGGGAAGAAGCGACGACAACCGACGCTGGACCTAGACTTTGGAATTCGGCCGACCGAGGACCCGCCTGACGGCAGGAGAACCCATCTGTTATGATTGCAGCTGTATTAGCACTCGATCATCTACATTTATGGTAGGTACAAAACTGTACTTTCCAAAAGTCTCATTCAAGACCAAGCAGGATGCTCCCAAAATCTTGCTGGTAACTCCCTTTTGGCTCAGATAGCATTGATTCCCTCATGATGTTCTTCGTGTTTCACTGTTGCAGTCATTACACTTGGGTTATCTATCTGTAGGTAGCCCTCAATTGGCCTGAATACCAGAGACTTAGTATTTCTGCGTCGGATACTGTCGCTTGTGGACTGACGTCAGGTTTTCAGGGGTATAAAAACAGGCAGCCAACGCCATTATATCAGTCATCCATGCCAAGGAGCCTGAAGCAGAAGCAGTTTGCAAGTGCCTGTCAGCCGCTGCTTGAATTTTTATTTTCAAATTGAACAATCCTGAAGTGTTCTAAAGCTAAGTACCCCGTTGGGGATCCTTTTTTCTTGCTCTAACCGATGTTAGAAAAAATTAACAATTGTCTTGCCTGTGGAAGGCAAATACGTCACAGAGATTTTCATTCTTACTGTGTCGCCTGTTTAAGCCCAGACCATGACGTCCCTCTCTGTTGATTTTGTGCCTTGTTTAATGCCCGAACCATTAGTCGTCGGGCTCTCTTTGTCGCTAAATTCTTTTGCTCCCTATCTCCGTTTTCTAAAATGGTTTCAGTAAGCCATCCCGACTACTGATATTCCAAAAAAAGTAAGGATAAAGACAGAGATGGACCGCATAGGTCCAAAACTGCCGACGGCACTTCCGTTAAGCTAGTTGCCAGTCTGCCTGTACTCAGTGATGCGCCTTCGCAGCCCCTGATGCTTGCTTCAGTGGATTTGCAAGCCTCTGCTGAGAGCCATTCGGAATCCGGTATGCAGCGAGATGCTTCTTCAACTATGGAACCTACGGATGTCTCTACCTTGGATGGGTCCAGAGCCGCTGTGCAGGCACTGGCTTCTGAGGCAGTTCTACGCTCTAATGATGTTCGAATCAAAGACTTTTCTTACCAAAACTACCGAGTTTCTTAGGCCCAGAGTATGCACTACGCCTAGAAAACTGACGGCCAAAGTGCATTCTCATGCCACAAAAACAAGTGCTTAGAATGGCTGAAGACCTTATTATGTTGATTAGGGGAAGTCAGCCTTCCCCTGCAAAGAGACAAAGAATCCAGTCCCCTTCAGCTTCTGCAGACCAGGAGTCTGATGTCTCTGAGATTTCTGTTTATGAAGAAATGCTGTTATCTGCCTATGATGATTCAGATGCAGAGGAATCCATTCCCTCTGCCTCCCCTCCATAGGATTTTTCTTTTGGTGAAACCATGCACACTTTGAGAGCATTTCCATTGGGAATGCCAAGAGTATGCTCAGTCCAAAAAGACTACTCAGAGAATTTTTAGAGTTGCCTCAGCACAGGCCATTAGCTATACCCCCTGTCTTGGATGTTGTGGATGATGTCTTTATGGAATTCAGTCTTACTTCTGACACTTTACCTCCTGCCCCTAGGAAACCAGACAGGTACTACAGGGTACCTGATACAGGTTTATTTTCAAGAATCGTACTGCTGACCTAGAGATAATTTCCCAGGGTCCTAAAGGTATCAAGGCTACTACAGCCAAGAATCCCACCCCTTTCGACAGGGATTCCAGAGTTCTGGACAGATTGGGTAAGAAGGTATATACCTCTGTAACTCTTGCTATTAGGGCACTGGATTGCCAGTTTCACATGCTGAAGTACCAGCAACATGTTATGGAACTCATTAAACAAAAAGTGTTAACTTTTTCCAGACTCTGCAGAAAATAAAGAATTGCAGGAGCTTATGCACTATGCAAGCCAAGTCAGTAAGCATACTTTACAGTGTGGCTTTGATGCCCTAGAAGCATCTTGCAGGGCAGCAGTCACTGGTTCTGTACTGAGAAGACATGCTTGGCTGAAGGAGAAGACCTTGCCAGACCATTTCAAATCAAAATTACTAGACGCTCCTTTGAATAAGGACAGTTTGTTTGGCACCAAAACAGAAGAGGTTCTTAAAAAGATGGAAGAGAAAGCTAAATCTATGCAGACTGTTAAAGAATTTTTACAATCGCAACCACTAAGATTCAGTAGGAATTGCCCTTTAAAACATTGGTCCTTTCCTGCCCCCTCCAGGCCTTCTCAAACCAGACTCAGGGTATGCAGAGATCTGAGCAATGGAGTGCCCCCACCCCTAAAGCAGAGAGTGGTAAGCCACCTCCTTATGAAAAAAGCTCACAATGACTTCTTTACTCCAGTTCCCAGCCATGCCCCTAGGAGGGAAACTTGCCCTTCATGCAAAAAACTTGATGTCCATCACTCAGGGCCGGTGGGTCCTCAACATTGTATCCCAGGGGTACAAATTCTATATCCATTCACTGCCAACCCCAAGTGCGTTTCCAGATCTTCCTCCCAACCAGTGGGCAGCGGCTCAAAACCAAGTACTTTCTCTGCTGAATATCAGAGCTATTTAGCCTGTCCCAGTAGAACAGAAGGGTCAAGGATTCTACTCCAGACTCTTCCTGGTACTCAGGAAAGAGGGCTCTTGGCACCCAATCCTGGATCTTTCAATTCTCAACACCTTCCTGGTGGTACCAAAATTTAAAACGTTTACCCTGCAACAGCTTCTTCCTGTGCTAGCCAAGGATGTGTGGTTAGTCACCTAGACTTAAAAGAAGCCTATCTGCACATCCCCATAAGGGGGTCATGCAGGAAGTATCTATGTTTCAGGGCAGGATCTATGCATTATCAGTTCTCTGCACCTTTGGCTTATCTACTGTGCCCAGGGTATTCACAAAATGCCTGGCTCCAGCCATTGCATACTGCAGGCAGAGAAATATCCAAATTTTCCCATATTTGAACGACTGCCTGATTCAGGCAGTCCGGAATTGCTGCTGCAGCACCTGGCATTTGTAAAAAAAAACTGCTCATTTCCTTGGGGTACACCATCAACAAAAAGAAATCAAAACTGGTACCCAGTCAAAAGATTGTATTCCTGGGAGCAAGCTTGGACACAACTTATCAGATGGCATTCCTCACTTCAGTAAAGCAAGCTTGTCTGACAGATTACTTCAAACAAATGGCCACCAGAACCCAGCTATCTGCAAGAAAGGCTCTGCAAGCCCTAGCGTTCATGGCCTCATGTATACTGCTAATTCCATATGCCAGACTGCATATGAGGAAACTTCAGTGGTACTTGAAAAGTCTTTGGTGCCAACATTCTCAGCACCTGGAAACGGTCATTCCTATCATACCCTGTCTGTAGGTTCATAGGTAGGTACTAGGCTATCTGCCCAAAGGCATTTATAAGCCTAGCCGGAATGTGTTGGCTTTCGCCACCTCCTTAGATTAGTTCCCTGTGCCTCGGTCCAGCAGAGCCATTGAAGCGATCCCTGGGGTAAACTTTGTTTCCCATCAACTCGTCAAGGTTTCTCTTGAAGAGGGTTAGCGAGGAGTTCTGCCTTATGTAGATTGGAATCTTGTTCCAGAGCATGGGAAGTCTCTGGGACAGGAATCTATCTCTCCAACACGTCCTATTTGTTGTTGTGGTGAGGTTTAGATCCCTGGAGCGTGTGGCCCAATGGGGATATGATTTTCTTTAGGTGGAGCATGTTCATCAATTCTGGGTTGGACATGGCCTTGTATGTCAGGCAGAGATCACCTCTGAGTAGGCGGTATGCAACTGAGTGCAGCTGGAGTTTCTTCTGTTGAGCTGCATAGGGCATCTGCTTGAGGCCAGTGATCCTCTTGGTGAGGTACTTCTGTGGTCTTTCCAGTTGTTGCATGCGTTTTGTAAGGTACATCCCAAAAGGGGCATTGTACTCTGATCTGATGAGTGATGCGTAGAGGGGCCCAATGACCTCTTTCGATCTGGATGCAAACCCTTTTGTGATTAGGTGGGCCACATAGAAGGATTTCCTAACCACTTTGGCAATGTGATTATCAAAGGAGAGGTTACTATCTACTTGGGTCCCCAGATCCCTTATTACGTCTGCTGTATTTAGGGGGCTACCACTTATGTGGTAGTTTGTGGCTACTTTGTTTTTTCCAAAGGGGATGACTATGCACATTTTGGCATTTAGCTTGGGGCCATGGTTTTGACACCAGGTATCTTTCTCAGTGAGACCATTTTGGAGGATGTCTGTGTAAGCCGGAGAGTCGGTTATAGCCCCTAGTTTGCAGTCGTTTGCAAACTTGGTCAGCTATAGTCCTCCTGTGCTTGCCTGTACTTCTGAGAAGTGGAGGGGTCCTAGGACTGAGCCCTGGGGAACGCCACTTGTAACCAGTTTAGAGTCAGACCTAGCTCCCACAACTCTTACCATGTGGATTCTGTCCGAGAGCCAGTTGGCAACCCATCTCGTGACGTAGGGGTTTATATTCAGGCTGGTGAGCTTGTCTATAATACCTGAGTGTGGAATGATGTCGAAGGCCTTTGCGAGGTCTAGGTAGGCTGTGTGGACCTCCTTTTCTTCTTCTGTAGCCTTGGTAACTGTCTCAAAGAAGTCCACCAGGTTTAGGAGGCATGATCTGCCCTTTACAAAGCCGAACTGGGTAGGTTCCTGTGTTTGGAGGTGCCCAATGTCACTGTTAATGAGATCCATGGTGATGCGCTCCATAGCTTTGCAGACCAAGCTAATCAGGCTTATAGGGTGATAGTTCCCGGGGTCTGTTGTGGCTCCACCTTTGTGGAGCGGAATAACCGCTGCTGTGCGCCACTCTGTGGGCACGTAGCCTGTGGAGTGGCTGAGTTTAAACAGTGTGTTTAGGTGAGGGGTTAGTTCATCTTTGAGCTCATGTAGGACGCAGCCTGGGACACCGTACTGTCCCATTGATGCTGTGTTTTTTGTTTTGGAGAGGGCTGTTTTAACCTGAGCGTCTGTGATTTCAGAGGCACTACATTCTTCTGGTATAGTTGTGGGCCCTTTTGGGGGTGAAGTTTGCACTGAACCTGTCTTCCAGGATGTTGGCTAGTTCAGTCAGTTCATTGTATTTTGTGCCATTCTGCACTAACTCCGAGCAGATCTGAGAATTGCCACTTAGATTTTGACATAGCTAAAGAATGCCTTATGGTTTTCTTTGGAGTTCATGACAATTTTTCCTCTCGAAGCTAGCCTTGGATGATTTTATGAGGGAACGTAGTTTCTTGCTGATACTGATCAGGGATGTCTTCCCTTCTTGGGATTTTACTCTTTTCTGTGGTAGTTTTCTCCTGTTGTATAGCTTGTTTATGGCAGAGGTCCACCAGACTGGCTTCCTTTTCTTTGAGGAGTGAGTCTTGGTTTTGTTTGGGATAGCACGATCCATGCATTCTTGTAGGTGCTTGTAGAGGAGTGAGTCTTGGTTTTGTTTGGGATAGCACGATCCATGCATTCTTGTAGGTGCTTGTAGAGTGCACTAGTAAAGGATTTTGCTGCTTGGACAGCGTTATCCTTTAGCATGGGTGCTTTGAAACTTCCCACCTCAGTCTTAAGTAAAGTGAAGTTTGATTTTGAAAGTTTTTTCACAGTGGTTTCTTTGACCGGGGATGGTGGCGGAATGTGGATATCCAGAGTGATTAGTTTATGGTCAGATCTAACCAGCGAGGGGTTGACCTCCAGTGAGGAACACCGGTCGCCCATGTTGGTGATGACCGGGTCCAATATGTTGTCACCTCTGGTGGGGGTATTGACCAGTTGGTCCAGGGCGTTTGAGTTTATAAATTCTAGGAAATGTTGGGCAAGGGAGTTTGTACTTGAGTAGTTCTCCCAGTTAATGTTTGGGAAATTGAAGTCACCCAATATCAGGGTGTTTGGTAGAACCTTTATGTTTCCCAGTGTTTCCAGGAATGCGGAGGGGGTCTTCTGGGACATGGTGGGTGATCTGTAGCAAGCTATAATTTGAGTAGCAGTTTTGCCCGTTGTTAGTTGCACGTGGATGATCCCTAAAGCATCGTGCTGTGCCACTAATCTGGAGGTGTGGGTGTTCTTGATGAATATGGATACACCCCCGCCTTTTGTATTTCGGTCCGGGTTTTGTGGCTAAGGACAGAGTTCCTTTGGTGGGCAGAAGCATGCAACCACAATAGGGGACTGTCATTTACTCAACCCCATGCCACCCAGACCTTGACCACAGACGCATCAGACTTTGCATGAGGTGCTCACATGGCTGGTAAATGTATTCAGGGCCACTGGAGCCCAAGTCAAATTCATCTGCACATCAACCAAAAAGAGATGCTAGCTGTACAGAATGCCCTGACAGCTTTCAGATCCCTACTCTTTCCAGGACAACTGCTAATAAAAACAGACAAAACCACAGTTATGTGGTACATCAACAAGCAGGGGGGAACCCATTCCTACCCACTATGCAAGTTAGCCATGGCCCTGTGAAACACGGCCTTGGACGTCCAAGTCCATCTAGAAGCTCAGCTCCTGCCAGGCAAACAGAACACTGGCAGACGACTTAAGCAGAAATCTCCTAGACCCACAGAAGTGGAAATTGGAGCCCAGCACCTTCAACCTTCTGATTCAGAAATGGGGGACCCCAGAGGTGGATCTCTTTGCCTCCCCCTACAACCACCATCTCAGCAAATTCTGCGCCAGGAACCCTCACAACAGGGCCTGGAAAGTTGATACCCTATCATTTCCATTGGAAAAGCTCTCAATTTATGCCTTTTCCCCTCTGCCCCTTCTCTCAAAAGTATTGCTCAAGATAAAACAATAAAGGCCAAGGGCAATTCTGATTGCCCTGGACTGGCCACGCCAGCATTGGTACCCACGCCTGCGCAGCCTGACAACGGTGCCACCCAAGCAGCTACACCAAACCCCAACCCTGCTCCCTCAGCAGGAGGGACAGATTTTGCATCCACAATTGCAAACCCTAAATCTTGCAGCCTGGCTTATTCCTTGAATACTCCACCAGCAACCCTAAGCAAACAGGTACTGGACGATATCCTTGAAGCCAGAAGGCCCAGTACAAGGAAGTCTTACGCTAATAAATGGGAAAGGTATTTTTCCTGGATTCAGTCTAAAGGAGAGGGCACAGCACTGCCCCCCTCACCTCTAATCCTGGATTACCTAGCAGGACTACTCTACAGAGGCTTATCCTTCTCCTCCATTAAGATCCGTGCCTCTGCCATCTTGGCTCATTACAACACTGAGCTACCTCTGTTCTCTCACCCTTTCATCAAACAGTTCCTGAAAGGGGAAACAACTCAAGGCCACCAAGAAGAGTGCCCACCCCCTGCTTGGGACCTTAACTTTGTACTGGAAAAGCTCACGCTTCCCCCCTTTGAACCTGCTACTTCAGCAGAGTTAAAATTCCTCTCTTGGAAAACAGCCTTGCTTCTAGCTGTCACTTCAGCTAGAAGAGTGTCTGAGCTACAAGCACTGATGGCTGTGGGAACCCTTCATTAGTTTCCATGCTGACAGGGTTTCCCTCAAGTGGTGTCCAGTGTTCCTCTCAACCAGTCCATCCATTTGCCAACCTTCTTCCCTAATCCTCAAAATAAAGGGGAAAGGATCCTGCACTCTTTGGACATGCACAGACAGCTCCGATTCTACCTTGATAGGACTAAGCCCTTCAGAAAATCTGACCAGCTACTAGTCAGCTTTGTAAACAGGGGCAGAGGGCAAGGCCATTTCAAAACAAACCATTTCCAAATGGATAGCACACTGCATCCATTTCTGCTACAAGCACCATGGAAAACCAACCTTTCAGGGGGTCAGAACACATTCCCCTAGGGCAACATCTACCTCTACAACATTTCTCAGGATAGTCCCTACCAAGGGACATCATGGAAGCTGCTACTGGCGTTCTGTACACACCTTCACTAAGCAATGCCACCTGCCTATCTTTTCCAAATCCAGGGCAGGTTTTGCTGCAGCAGTCTTGCAAGACCTACTAGCCAGCCCTAACTCTTCTTGACTGCCTTCACCCTTCCTCAACTTTGGGAATCCACCCAAGTGTGATGACTGCAACAGTGAAACACTAAGAACATAGTACAGTTGTGTACACTTACCATAAATGTAGATGTTCAAGTGTATTCACTGTTGCAGTCCTGAATGATGTTCATGTTTCACTGTTGCAGTCATCACATTTGGGTTATCTGCTTGCAGTAGCCCTCAGTCAGCCTGCTTAACAAAGTCTTGGGTCTTGCGTCGGTTGCTGTCCCTTCTTCCATGACGTCAGATCATCAGGGCTATAAAACATGCAGCCAACACTATTACATCAGTCTTTCTTTCTATGCTGTGCCCAAAGCAGAAGCATTTCGCAAGTGCCGGTTGGCCGACTCCTGAAATTTTCATTTTCGAGTTTCAGAACTGAGGTCTTCAACTAAAAGCTAAGTACCCCGTTGGGGAAACTTTTTCTTGCTCTAAACTGATGTCAGTAAAAGTAAATAATTGCATTACTTGTGGAAAGCAAATAGCTCATAAAGATTTTCATTCGTACTGTATTCCTTGCCTAGGCCCTGACCACGACATACCTCGCTGTCGGTATTGTGCCTTATTTAAACCAAGACCTATCAGTCATCTGTATATTTTGCTTCTAAATATTTTGTTGCTCTCTTCAATTATCCTGATATGTCTTCGGTAAGCCATCCGACTACCGGCATTCTGAAAAAAAGCAAAGATAAAGACAGAAACAGGTCGCCTAGGTCCAAAGCTGCCGATGACGCTTCTAAGCCAGTCGCCAGTTCGCCGGTACTCCAGTGAGGCGCTTTCGCAGCCCCTGATACCCGCTACTTCAGATTTGCAGGCCTCTACTGAGACCCATTCGGAGTCCAGTATGCCGCGAGATGCTTCAGCTGTGGAACCTGCGGATCTCTCTACCTTGGATGGCTCCGGAGCCGCTGTGCAGGCACCGGTTTCTAAGGGTGTATTCAGGCCTACTGACTTGCGTATTAAACCGATGCCATCTTCTTCTTCAAGGCCTAAAACTCGAACCATGCCTAGAAAACTGACACCCAGACCGCATGGTCAGGACTCTATGCCTAAAAACCAAATGATAAGAATGGCTGAAGACCTTATTACTTTAATCAGGGGAAGCCAGACTTCCCCCTCTAAGAGACCTAGGACTGAGTCTACTTTTGATACTTCTGTCCAGGATTCTGAATTTTCTGTTTCCTCTGATTACCAGGATTTACCCTTATCTACCTATGAGGATTCTGATGCTGAGGACTCTATTACCTGCCCCCCCAGCGGATTTCTCTTTTGGTGAAACCTTGCATACTCTCAGGGAGCATTTTCATTGGGAAAGTCAGGATTTTGATGATTCTAAAAAGATTCTTAGGGATTTCTTACACCTGCCTCAGCACAGGCCTTTAGCCATACTTCCTGTTCTAGACATTGTTGATGCCTTTTCGGAATCTAGCTTGGCCCCTGGCTCCTTTACCTCCTGTTCCCAGAAAACCTGATAGATATTACAGGGTCCTTGACTCTCACAAGTTCCTTTTTAAAAATCCTACTGCGGTTCCTGAGACCATGTCACAGGGACCCAACTGCGTTAAAGCTACTACTGCCAAAAATCCTACACCCACTGATAGAGACTCCAGGGCGCTTGATAGATGGGGTAAAAAGGTATACACTTCTGCAACTTTGGCCATTAAACTGCCAGTTTCATATGGAGCATATTATTGGATTGCTTAAACAGAAAATGATGTTGATTCCTGATTGTGCTGAAAATAAGGATTTACCGAATTTACTGCATTCAGCTGAACATGTTGGAAAACATACTTTGCAATGTGGTTTTGATTCACTAGAGGTGTCTTGCAGGGCTGCCTTAACTCGTTCTATACTTAGAAGGCATGCTTGGCTTAAGGTGCAATCCTAGCCAGATCATGTTAAAGCAAAATTACTGGATGCTCCCTTAAACCAGGACCGCCTGTTTGGCAACAAGGCAGAAGAAGTTCTTAAAAAGATGGAGGAAAAAGCTAAATCTATGTAAACTGTTAAAGATTTTTTTTACAAGTACAACCTCCAAGGTTTAGTAGGCAAAAAAGCCAAAAAATGTTCCTTTCCTGCCTCTTCCAGACCCTCTTAGTATAAACCCAGATCCAGCAGAGCTCCCAGGCTTCAGTCCCAGGTTACGTACAGGACTAAGAAGCGGGGGGCCTCCACTTCCAAATCTGGTGGTGGTAAAACTCCCCCCTAAGGTAAACTGTCTCAGTGACTTGTTTTCAAAACTTCCAAGCACTTCTCAACTGACTGCCCCTTTGGGGGGAAAGATTGCTCTTCATGCAAAGAACTGGGAACTCATTACCCAGGACAAATGGGTTTTAAATATAGTGTCCCAGGAATGCAGATTTCACTTCTACATGTTACCAACTCCAAGCGGGTAGCCAGATCTACCCCCAAATCAGTGGGCAGAGGTCCAAAAGCAAGTACTTTCTCTCTTAAGCATGGGGGCTTTTCATTTGATACCAAAAGAGGAAAAGGGACAAGGTTTCTACTCAAGACTTTTCATGGTACCCAGAAAAGACAATTCACGGTGTCCGATCCTGGAGCTGTCTACTCTAAACCCTTTTTTGGTGATTCCAAAATTCAAGATGCTGACTCTTCACCAGTTGCTTCCTATGCTAGGCAAAGACGCCTGGTTGGCAACACTAGATTTAAAGGAAGCATACCTGCACATCCCAATCAGGGAATCTTGCAGAAGATACCTACTCTTCAAAGCGGGCTACACGCACTGTCAGTTCTCTGCACTGCCCTTTGGCTTATCTACTGCGCCCAGGGTATTCACAAAGTGCCTAGCTCCAGTTATTGCATTTTGCAGGCAAAGAAATATTCAAATATACCCATACCTGAACGATTGTCTAATTCAGGCAGAAAGACAGGACATACTTTTGAATCATCTGGCCTTTGTACAAAGGGTGCTAATTTGTCTGGGGTACACCATAAACGAAAGGAAATCACACCTGGTACCCTGTCAACAAATTATATTCTTGGGAGCATGCTTGAATACAACTTCTCAGATGACTTTGATCATGCCAGAGAAACAAATTCATTTGACAACCTACTTCAAACAAGTGGCCACAAAAACCCTGCTATCTGCAAGGCAAATACTACAAGCCTTGGGGTTCATGACCTCCTGCATTCTTCTAATTCCATATGCAAGACTGCATATGAGGAAACTACAATGGTATCTAAAAAGCCTATGGTGTCAACATTCTCAGGATCTAGAAGCAATGATTCCTATCATACCTTGCCTATGCCTAGAGTTCCTTTGGTGGGCAGAGGCCTGCCACCAAAGCAAGGGACTACCATTCACACTTCCCCTTGCCACCCAAACCCCATCAACAGTTGCATCAGACTATGCATGGGGGGGCTCACTGGCAGGGAAGTGCATTCAGGGCAAATGGAACCAAAGTCAAATGCACCTGCATATCAATCAAAAAGAAATGTTAGCTGTACAGAATGCTTTGTCAGCCTTCAAGGACCACGTTCTTCCAGGACAATTAATGGTAGACTGACAACACGACTGTTATGTGATACATAAACAAGCAGGGGGATACACATTCTTACCCTGTCTGCAGACTAGCCATGACATTGTGGAACACAGCCCTAAGCTACCAAGTGCTTCTACAAGCTCAGTTCCTGCCAGGAAAACTAATTACACTGGCAGACAAACTAATCAGAAACCTCATGGACCCACACGAGTAGAAACTGGAACCAAGGATTTTCAACATGTTGACAAGCAAATGGGGGAGCCCAGATATAGACCTGTTTTCCTCCCCCCAGAACTATCAATTGGACAAATTTTGCACAAGGACTCCCCACAAACAAGCTTGCTTTTCCCCCCTTTGCCTCTGCTTTCCAATGTACTACTAAAAATCAAACAGGACAGACCAAGGATGATTTTGATTGCTCCAGACTGGCAACGCCAACACTGGTACCCCCTCCTGCGCAGTGTGTCACAGTTATCCCCATGGCACCTACCTCAGACTCCTTCCCTGTTGTCTCAGCAGGAGAACCAGATTCTGCACCCTCAGTTTCTAATACTGAACCTTGCAGCCTGGCTAATTACATAATCTCTCCTCTACCATCCCTCAGTAAACCTGTGATGGATATCATTTTAGAGGCAAGAAGGCCTAGTACTAGAAAATCCTATGCTGAAAAATGGAACAGATTATGTGCCTGGAACCAATCTCACGGGATGAGCACAGCAGCGCCCAATTTACCTCCGATTTTACAATACTTAACTGAGATGCTTCACAAGGGCCTGTCTTTTTCCTCCATTAAAATCCACGCCTCAGCCATTTCAGCTCATTATAGCACAGAACCTCCCCTCTTCTCTCATCCACTGCTCAAGCAGTTCCTCAGAGGGGCCAAAATTTTGAGACCACCCAGGAGAGCTCCAACCCCAGCCTGGGACCTTAACTTTGTTTTGGAGAAACTCACTCTACCTCCAATTGGACAAATTCTGCACAAGGGCTCCTCATAAACAAGCTTGGAAAGTGGATGCTCTGTCCTTCAGCTGGAAACATCTATCAGTTTGTGCCTTTCTTTCTCCGCCTCTCCTCTCCAAAGTACTACTAAAGATCAAACAAGACAAACCAAGGATGATTTTGATTGCACCAGACTGGCCACGCCAACACTGGTACCCCCTCTTGCGCAGTGTCACTGTTGGCCCTATGGCACCTGCCTCAGACTCGTACCCCATTGTATTAGCAAGAGAACCAGATTCTGCACACTCAGCTTCAAACACTGAACCTAGCAGCCTTGCTAATTTCCTAAGCTCTCCTTTAACTTCCCTCAGTAAACCAGTGATGGATATCACTTTAGAGGCAAGGAGGCCTAGTACTAGAAAATCTTATGCTGAAAAATGGGAAAGATTCTGTGCCTGGAACCAGTCTCAAGGGATGAGCACAGCAGTGCCCAATTTACCTCAGATTTTGCAATGCTTCACAAGGGCCTGTCTTTCTCCTCCATCAAAATTCATGCCTCAGCCCTTTCAGCTAGTTATAACACACAACCTCCCCTCTTCTCTCATCCACTGCTCAAGCAGTTCCACAGTGGGGCCAAAAATTTACGACCACCCAGGAGAGCTCCATCTCCAGCCTGGGACCTTAACTTTGTATTGGAGAAACTCACTCTTCCTCCTTTCGAGCCAGCTGCTACTGCAGACTTAATTCCTTTCTTGGAAAACAGTTTTCTTTTTAACAATCACTTCAGCAAGAAGGTTATCTGAATTACAGGCCCTTACGGTAGTGGAGCCTTTCATCAGCTTTCATGCGGACAGGGTGTCCCTCAGGACCAGTCTCTCCTTTATGCCCAAGGTGGTATCCAGTATGGCCCTTAATCAGTCCATTAATTTGCCAACCTTCTTTCATAATCCACAGAACAAAGGGCAACGGACACTCCACTCCTTAGATGTGCACAGATGACTTAGATTCTACTTGGACAGGACTAAACCACAAAGGAAATCTGAACAACTACTGGTGACATTTGCTGTAGAGGCAGAGGGGAAGGCTATTTCAAAGCAAACCATTTCCAAATGGATAGGCCATTGCATTCTTTTCTGCTACAAGCACCATGGAAAACCTTGCCCACAGGTGATCAGACCCCACTCAACCAGGGCTTCATCTACCTCTACAGCCTTTCTCAGAGGCGTCCCTACCAGGGACATCCTCGAAGCTGCTACCTGCAGTTCTGTACATACTTTCACCAAGCATTACCATCTGCAAATTTTCTTTAAATCCAGAGCTGGCTTTGCCACTGCAGTCTTGCAGGGCATTACACCTGGTCCTAATGCTATCTAAATTTCTTCTCCCATCCTTAGCTTTGGGAATCTACCCAAATGTAATGACTGCAACAGTGAAACACTAAGAACGTAGTACAGTTGTGTACACTTACCATAAATGTAGATGTTCAAGTGTATTCACTGTTGCAGTCCTGGTTACTCTCCCTCCAGCCCCCTTACTTCTTTTGGCTGTACCTCTACTCTCCTTTACTATGCTCAAAAGCTTTTTGATGTATTAGCTTTTTTGTTGGAGGTATAACCTTGTGTATTTATAGATTTAATTGCTTCCCGTTAGGGGGGCACCTCACATCTGGGGCAAGAAAAACTGATGTAATGGCGTCTGCTGCATGTTTTATACCCCTGATGACCTGACGTCACGGAAGAAGGGACAGCAACCAATGCAGGACCCAAGACTTTGTTAATCAGGGCGACTGAGGGCTACTGCAAGCAGTTAACCCAAATGTGATGACTGCAACAGTGAATACACTCAACATCTACATTTATGGTAAGTGTACACAACTGTACTTTTCCCTCCATACAGCCCCCTGGTTTTCTGTCTCTCTCGCTTTTCTGTCTATGGCTATTACTATTGGTATTGGTATTTACTTTTTACTGGTGGTGTTTTCCCCACCATAGCCTAGCTCTCTATTTGTGGACTTCTGACATTTGGGGCAAGAAAAACTGATGTAATGGCGTCGGCTGACTGTTTTTATACCCATGAGGACCTGACGTCTGTCCAGGAGTGACAGCAACTGACGCATAAATACTAAGTCTCTGGTATTCAGGCCGACTGAGGGCTATCTGCAGGCAGATAACCCAAGTGTGATGACTGCAACAGTGAATACACTCTAACATCTACATTTATGGTAAGTGTACACAACTGTACTTTCTGCATTTAGCCAAAGGCAGTCATCACAAGTTACCTGACATGGTGGACCTACTCACACAAGACAAGGGATCTCTCATCCATCCCCACCTGTCCACTCTTCAGCTGACACTGTGGGTGAGAGGATTTTGATTCCATGTAGACACTTTCTTTTCTGAGGACGTGCTTTTAGGATCCTGCAGGAGGCCTGAAAACCCTGT
Organism: Protopterus annectens; assembly: GCF_019279795.1. NCBI lineage: Eukaryota > Metazoa > Chordata > Ceratodontiformes > Protopteridae > Protopterus > Protopterus annectens. Next base: position 424,064,579 of record NC_056733.1, on the reverse strand, counting down.
CCTAGGAAATCCTACTTATCGAAATAGAAGAGGTTTTCTGTTTGGTGTCTTTCTCTTAACCTGGGTCCACTTTCTGTTGGTATTTCTTTTGTTCCCTCTTATCTGTGTGAACTGCTCAATGCTGGCTTGGCATATTCTTCAGTTAAGGCTCACTTGTCAGGTATTTATGCTTGTCTGCCTTTAGCACCATCTGTAGCCTCTAGATTTGAGGCTAAATAGTTTCCTAAAGGTGTCCTTCATATTAGACCTCCCAGGAAGCCTGTCTCTCTTTCCTGGGACCATCTTTTTTTTTGGGGGTGGGGTGATTGACCCAGGCTCCTTTTGAGCCTGTGACTTCAGCTTTCTCACAGCACTGTTCTTGGAAGACTTTCTGTTGGCTCTTACTTCTGCCAGATGAGTGGCTGAGCTTCAAGGCCTTAGATGTTCATCGTGCATACAGCTGCAGTAATCACAGATGGGTTTTCAGCCGTCAGGCGGTCCCTCGGTCGGCCGAATTCCAAAGTCTTGGTCCGGCGTCGGTTGTCGTCGCCTACTCTTCTGACGTCAGGAAGGCCAGAGTATATAAGACACAGCCGACGCCATGTTCTTCAGTCTTTTTTTGCCGTGCGGTGCCCGAAGCAGAAGCAGTTCGCAAGTGCCGGTCGGCCAGCTCCTGAATTACGAAAATATTTGGAACCGAAGTCTTCATAAAGCTAAGTACCCCGTTGGGGAAACTTTTCTTGCCTCAGACCAATGTCAGAAAAAGTTAATAATTGTATTTCTTGTGGGAAGCAAATACCGCATAAGGATTTCCATTCCCTGTGCATACCTTGTTTGGGTCCAGACCACGACGTCTCGGGCTGTCGCTTTTGCGCTACTATCAAGCGTCGGGCGGAGTTCGCCCAACACTATTTTGGTAAAGCTTTTGACTATAAAATGTCGTCGGACACTCCGACTACCGTTTTATCCAAAAAACGCAAGGAAAAGGACCGACATGAGGCCCGCGGTCTCCGCTGACACCACGCCGAAACAGGCTTCACGTGGTCCGGTTCTCAGCGAGACGCCTTTGCAGTCCCTGACTACCGACGACACTCCTTTGGCGGTGTCTTCTGTACCCGAGACCGCTGGGTCCTCGGCCCTTTCCCAGACTACAACCGAAGCCCCGGCTTATGTCGAGCCTACTAATGTAGACAGGTCCACCTCCACCCATGGTGTATTTAGGCCTTCATCTTCTTTTTCTGTTAAGGCCTTTACTAAATCCAAAGCAGCCAGGCATCACACTAGGCCTGCTGCACAAGGCCCATCTCCTGGACCCATGCCTAAGAAACAGATGCTTAAAATGGCTGAGGATCTAATAACTCTTATCAGAGGTTCTCAGCCCCCTCCTGAAAAGAGACCCAGAGTGGAGGAAGAATCCCCCTCTTCTGATCAGGGATCCATTTTATCAGAACATTCTGATGCAGAGGAACACTCTTACTCCCCTTTTGAGGATTCGGATGCAGAACAGTCCATTCCTTCTGTATCCCCCCCTGAGGATTTTTCCTTTGGGGAAACCTTGCACACCTTGAGGGAATACTTCCATTGGGAAGGCCAAGACTTTTCAGATTCTAAGAAAAGACTTAGGGAATTTCTTTGGTTACCTCAGCACAGACCTCTGGCTATACCCCCTGTTTTGGAGGTACTGGATGATGTCTACTCGGAGGCTTGTCTTAACCCGGATTCTCTGCCTCCTGCACCAGTAAAGCCTGATAGATATTACAGAGTACCCAGTTCTCACCAATTTCTCTACAAAGGCCATAATGCTGACCCTGAAACCATTTCACAAGGCCCTAAGGGATTAAAGGCCTCCACTGCCAAGAATCCACTTCCTGCAGAAAGGGAATCTAGATCTCTAGAAAGGTGGGGTAAGAAGGTATATTCCTCGGCCACCCTAGCCGTGAGGGCCTTAAACTGCCAGTTTCATATGATTAAATATCAACAGTTCCTGTTATCACAATTAAAAAACAAAATGTCTCAACCTGAACAACCAGATTTAAAGGAGTTACATGATATGATGCATAGTGTGGAGCAAGTGGGTAAACACACCTTACAATGTGGCTATGATGCCCTAGAGGCCTCCAGTAGAGCGGCTGCTACAGGATCAGTCATTCGCAGACATGCCTGGCTTAGGGAACAAAATTTGCCTGATCATGTGAAAGCTAAACTTCTTGATGCTCCTTTACAAAAGGATGTACTTTTTGGTTCTAATGCTGAGGATATACTACGAAAAATGGAAGAAAAAGCCAAATCTATGCAAACTGTTAAAGCTTTCTTACAGGTCCAGCCACCACGTTTTAGCAGGAACTGGCCTTCAAAAAACTGGTCCTTTCCAGCCACTGACAAGCCCCAAAGAGGTAGATACAGGCGCACAAGGGGCAGAGGGCAATCACAAGGATCATATAGAGGCAGACAATGGCAATCTCCAGCACCAAGAGGTGGTGAAGACAGTGCACAACAATACAGGAAGCAAACCCAATGACTCCCTCATTTCCATGCCAAGCAAGTCTCAGCTGGCAGCACCTTTGGGAGGAAAACTAGCATTATTTGCAAGCAATTGGCATATTGTCACAACAGACAAATGGATACTGGATATTATAAACAGAGGCTACAAATTTCAATTTCACACTCTTCCAAAAATGAGAGGCATGCCAAACCTGCCACAAAATCAAAGGGCAGAGGCACAACTGCAAATTTCAAAGCTCCTAAACATGAGAGCTATACAAAAGGTACCTACGCACCAACAAGGTCAAGGTTTTTATTCAAGACTCTTTCTGGTACCAAGAAAAGGAACCGACTGGAGACCCATTCTGGACTTATCCATCCAAAACACATTTCTACTCGTACCAAAATTCAAGATGCTCACATTACAGCAACTTCTTCCCTTGCTGGGCAAGGAGTTTTGGCTGGTAACATTGGACCTCAAGGAGGCATACCTGCATGTCCCAATCAGACAAAGCTGCAGAAGATACCTCAGATTTCTTGCAGGTTCAATCCACTATCAATTCTCTGCATTGCCCTTTGGCTTATCTATTGCGCCCAGAGTATTCACAAAGTGCCTGGCATCAGTGATTGCCTATTGCAGACTTCAAGGGATACATATTTACCCTTATCTGGACGACTGCCTGATCCAAGCGGACAGCAAACACATACTACTGGAGCATCTGGCATATGTGACACGGTTACTGCTTTCTCTGGGATACACCATCAACAAGGAGAAATCAAGGCTAACACCATCTCAGAAAATAACCTTCCTGGGTGCCAGCTTGGACACAAACACCCAGATGGCATATCCTACGCCAGAAAAACAAGGGCAACTATCTCAGTACTTCAAAACACTAGCAAAAAGTACCAGGCTTACTGCAAGGAAAATCCTGCAGGCTCTGGGATTCATGGCATCTTTCATTCTTCTAATCCCATGTGCAAAGCTGCATATGAGGAAACTTCAATGGTACCTAAAAAATCTATAGTCTCAACACAGTCACAGTTTGGAAGCAATTATACCAATAATTCCATGTCTGCAAAAGGAATTTCTATGGTGGGCACAAGCATGTCAAGTAAACACAGGCCTTCCATTCTGCAAGCCTCAAGCAAAACAAGTCATAACCACAGACGCCTCAGATTACGCCTGGGGCACATGAAGGACAGGTGCATTCAGGGCAGATGGTCCCAAAAGGAAAAGCACCTTCACATCAATCAAAAAGAAATGCTAGCAGTGATAAATGCAATTACAGCTTTCAAGGACTTCCTGCATCCAGGACAATTACTGATAAGAACAGACAACACCACAGTAATGTGGTACATAAACAAACAAGGAGGAACACATTCATACCCCTTGTGCAGACTAGCCATGACTCTTTGGAACTTGGCTCTGGAAAGACAAATCGAACTTCAAGCACAGTACTTGCCAGGACTGGAAAACACACTGGCAGACACTCTAAGCAGGAATATGACAGATCCACACGAATGGAAGTTACATCCTCAGGTGTTTACGGAGATAATACAAGCGTGGGGGAGGCCAGACATAGATCTTTTTGCCTCCCACAGGAACCATCAATTGCAAAAGTTTTGTTCAAGGACCTTCCATCCAAAGGCCTGGAAAGTGGACGCCCTTTCATTCAGTTGGACAGCATGGACAGTTTATGCATTCCCACCTCTGCCTCTTCTGCCCAAGGTGCTTTTGAAAGCAAGAACAGACAAACCAAGGATGATACTGATTGCTCCAGATTGGCCAAGGCAACTCTGGTATCCACTCCTGAGGAGCCTAACACATACTACTCCCTGGTCCCTGCCTCTAACACCTCTTCTGCTGACTCAGAACAGCTACAAAACCCTTCACAGTCAGCTGAAAACACTCAACCTCGCTGCATGGAAAATTCCTTAACACCACAACAGACCCTACTCTCCAAGGAGGTGCAGGATGTAATTTTGGAGGCCAGAAGACCATCTACTAGAAAAGCTTACTCCGCGAAATGGAAGCGGTTTTGCTGTTGGAATGAGAAAAGAGGCCAGGACCCTAGAAAATTGAACTTGCCTCAGGTTTTACAGTACCTAGCCGAACTGCTGAACAGTGGACTTTCATTTTCTTCCATTAAAATACATGCCTCAGCCATTTCTGCAGAATTCAACACGGATCCTCCTTTATTCTCTCACCCACTCTTACGGCAGTTCCTCAGAGGGGCTAAGAATATAAGACCTCCAAGAAAGCAACCAATACCAGCCTGGGACCTTAATTACATACTAGAAAAATTAACATTGCCTCCCTTTGAACCTGCTGCCTCAACAGATCTGCAATATTTGTCCTGGAAAACAGCTTTCCTTCTGGCCATCACTTCAGCTCGTAGGGTTTCTGAACTACAGGCCCTCATGGCGGTGCAGCCCTTCCTCATCTTCCATCAGGATAGGGTTTCCCTTTACTAACCCATCTTTTATGCCAAAAGTGGTATCCAGGGTAGCCTTAAACCAAGCCATACACCTACCTACTTTTTATCCTAAACCTCAAAACAAAGGGGAAAGGCTGCTTCACTCTTTAGACATCCATAGCCAGCTACGTTACTATTTGGACAGAACAAAGTCCTTCAGGAAATCAGAACAACTTTTTGTGTCCTATGCCGTAGGGGCTCAAGGGAAACCAGTTACCAAACAGACCATTTCCAAGTGGATTGGCCACTGCATACGATTTTGTTACTCCTATCATGGGAAATCTGTCCCTACTGGTATCAGATCTCACTCCACCAGGGCCACAGCCACCTCTACAGCCTTCCTCAGAGGTGTGCCTACTAAGGATATTTTGGAGGCAGCCACTTGGAGTTCTTTACATACCTTCACAAAACACTACCACCTGCCCTTATATTCCAGAACAAGAGCAGGCTTTGCCACTGCTGTTTTGCAGGGCATTCTGGCTCAACCCAGTTCCTCATAGTACCTACCACCCTATGCATAGCTTTGGGACTCTACCCATCTGTGATTACTGCAGCTGTATGCACGATGAACATTGTACAGTTTTGTACCTACCATAAATGTAGATGTTAGAGTGCTAATACAGCTGCAGTACAGGTTTCCCTCCCTCCTTCCCCACTTGGTAAAGGCATGGGGCCTAACAACCTCTTCATACCACTTGACTGGGTTATCCTGCTATGTTTTATTTGCTTACACTGTTTTTGCATTACATTGCATTGCATGCATATGTAGATAAGCTTTATTTATGTATTGCCTTCCTTTTGGGGGCACCTGACATCTGGGGCAAGAAAGACTGAAGAACATGGCGTCGGCTGTGTCTTATATACTCTGGCCTTCCTGACGTCAGAAGAGTAAGTGACGACAACCGACGCCGGACCAAGACTTTGGAATTCGGCCGACCGAGGGACCGCCTGACGGCTGAAAACCCATCTGTGATTACTGCAGCTGTATTAGCACTCGAACATCTACATTTATGGTAGGTACAAAACTGTACTTTTTCCATAAGGACTGGGTTCCCCTTTTGTACTAATCCTTCTTTTATGGCCAAAGTGGTGAATGAGTGGTCTCTTAGTCAGTCTGTTCATTTGCCCACTTTTTTTTACATCTCCAGCAATATGCTAGTGAGAACCTTTTGCACAGTTGTGATGTGCATAGAAAACTTTGATTTTATTCAGATAATATCAGAGATTTTTGCAAATCTGATCAGCCTTTCATTTCCTTTCATCCTGGATCTTTAGGTTTGGCTGTTTCCAAGCAGTCTGTTTCTTCTTGGATACCTAAAGCCATTTCTTTTTGTTGCACTTTTCTTGGCAAGAGCATTCCTTCTGTTAAGGCTCATTCTCTTAGGGCTGTGGCTTCTTCTGCTGCTTTCTTGAGGCAGCTATCTGGACTTTTGTGCATAGCTTTACCAAATACTATAAGTTGGATGTCATATCCAGGACTAGAGATGGTTTTGCTAGAGCCATTCTCCTTGGGTTCCTAGAGAGCTCTGCTTGTCCTTCCTCCTCCCCCCTCTGTTCTTCCTAAGCTTTTGCACTTTTGCTATTGTAAGTAATACTGCAACAGTGAAATGGAAGGACATAGTACACTGGTGTAAAATCTTACCGTAACTGTAGATGTCCCTCTCTTCACTGTTGCAGTATTCACTCCATCCCTACTCCCTCTGGATCCTTTCTCTTCTGGATGTGCTTGTTACCTCTGTAATCCTTGGACTGGCGTCCCTACTTTTTGCCAGAAGCTAGGTACTGAGTTTGTGCCTGGGGTTTTCCAATTAGGAGCTTTTCTTAACTTTGTTTCAATCTCTCTGGCTGTTACTTCATCCCATTTTATATCCTTTACATTTGAACTTCTTATTTTTTCTTTTACTGTTTCTACCCATTCAGCATCTTTATGTCCCACAGGCTCTTCATAGATATTTCCCCAAAATGTATTTTTTTTTTTTTATGGTGGTTCAATGCCATTTGTTTCGTTTCCCAATTCTCTGTAAAACTTTTTGGGTCATCAACAAATTGTTTATTTTGTACTTTTCCTTTATATTTATTTGCATATCTTCTACGTTTTTCTGCTTGTGTTGCTATTTTTAGTTTTATTTGTGATAGTGTGCTATAGATCCTGTGCTGTCCTGAAGCTGCACATTGTTTTTATCATGCCTTTGAATGTTTTTGTTGATCTGTTCCCTCTTCTGCACTCTTCTAACAGTAGCACTTCTTGTCTTAATTGTTTTATAGATGTTCATTATGTTTCACTGCTGCAGTCATTACACTTGGGTTATCCTGCTGTCAGGCGGTGCCGCAGTCGGCCAGAGTTCCAAAGTCTTGGTCCGGCGTCGGTTGCTGTCGCTTCTTCCCTGATGTCAGAGCGCCAGGGGTATATAAGATGCAGCCGACACCATTTTCTTCAGTCTTTCTTGCCGTGCAGTGCCCAAAGCAAAAGCAGTTCGCAAGTGCCGGTCGGCCGACTCCTGAGATTTTCAAATTCGAATTTCAGAACTGAAGTCTTCAATAAAGCTAAGTACCCCATTGGGGAAACTTTTTCTTGCCTCAGGCAGAGTTCAGTAAAAGTTAATAATTGTATTTCTTGTGGGAAGCAAATACCTCATAAGGATTTTCATTCTTACTGTAGTCCATGCCTATGCCCAGACCACAACGTCACTAGTTGTCGGTTTTGTGCTAGATTTAACAAGCGCACTATTAACTCATTCACTCCGGAGCAGCTCAGAAAAAGCTGCCTGCTTAATTCCACCATAGGAACAACAGTGCAGCCTGAGCTCATTTTCAGAAAATCCATTTGTAATACTATACAGAAAACAAATGTTCATAACTCTTTTACTATAAGAGTTACACTAAAAATGTAAACGCGAAAGTTGTTCAGCAGACACTGACCTTTCCAACAGTGTAAATGTTGATAGTGCATATCAAAGTCATAATTAAATATCTGGCAAGGAATGCTGATATTGTGCAATTTTTTTAACTTTTTGGAAAAGAAAAACACAATATCTTGGTCTATGTACCATGCAGACCCATACAATTTGAATTTAATTTGTTAGTATGAATGTCAGCTTTAAAATGATACCTTAACCATAACTGTGACGCTCCTTTCATGGGATATTCACAGAAATATGATTAGTATATTATTTCTCATAATTGATAAATAAACAAAGCATAATATCTCATCACCTGTAACAGACAGAGCCTACATATCAGTGTAGAAGCTGTGCATATGAATGTCAGCTTCAAAGTGACGCATCTTTTGTCTGATTACCATGCTCCCTCACAAAGATATGGGCATAATAATGAGAAGTATTGTAAATGTATAATTTTCATATTCGTACAAGACTAAACAAACTGTGATATCTGTACGTGTGTACAGTGCACAGACACAGTTCTTTTACCATGTTGTAAGGAGTAACACTGTCTTCAAAATGAGGTATTACTTCACACAATGCGGTGCTCCCTTGCAAAGTTATTTACCAAAATATGAAAAAAATCATAATTTCCATAACCTAAGTCCGAAACAAACTTTGATATCTGCCTATGAGTGCAACATACAGGTACCATTCTTTTACCATGTTAGAACTATAAATAATCTTTTCAAAATGAGGTATTACTTAGCACATTCAGATGCTCCCTTGCAAAGTTATTTACCAAAATATGAAAAAAAAATCATAATTTTCATAACCTAAGTCCGAAACAAACTTTGATATCTGCACGTGTCAAACATACAGGCACAATTCTTTTACCATGTTAGAACCAGCAATACTGTCTTCAAAATGAGATATTACTTGGCACATTCAGATGCTCCCTTGCAAAGTTATTTACCAAAATATGAAAAAAATCATTATTTCCATAACCGTAAGTCTCAAACAAACTTTGATATCTGCACATGTGTCAAACATACAGGCACAGTTCTTTTACCAGATTAGAACCAGCAATACTGTCTTCAAAATGAGATATTACTTGGCACATTCAGATGCTCCCTTGCAAAGTTATTTACCAAAATATGAAAAAAATCATAATTTCCATAACCATAAGTCTCAAACAAACTTTGATATCTGCACGTGTCAAACATACAGGCAAAATTCTTTTACCATGTTAGAACCAGCAATACTGTCTTCAAAATGAGATATTAATTGGCACATTCAGATGCTCCCTTGCAAAGTTATTTACCAAAATATGAAAAAAATCATAATTTCCATAACCGTAAGTCCCAAACAAACTTTGATATCTACCTATGAGTACAACATACAGGCACCATTCTTTTACGATGATAGAACTATAAATAATCTTTGCAAAATGAGGTATTACTTAGCACATTCAGATGCTCCCTTGCAAAGTTATTTACCAAAATATGAAAAAAAAATCATAATTTTCATAACAGTTATTTGCCAAGCTCAGAGAAATAAATTTTACACAACACATTTCGTAATAGTGTTTTACTTACTATACTGGTCCGACTTGGTCATGGGTGTTTTCCATTCTTCTCACAATCATGCATGGCTCTCCTCACGCCATTGTGGAGGTTGGTCAAGAACAACGCAATGCCCTCCTCAGGTGAATGCCATCCCTTCTGAACCGGTGAACATCTTCGGCGGTGATGCCGTTATGGCATATTGTCGATCCACCGACGCTGTGCATCAAGCCATGCATGAACGCATTCTGTAAACGTCTGAACAGCAGAAGACAGTCTTACCTTATCTGAAATAAAGCATGGGTGGACACTGACAAGGGTGCACAGCCAGGGCACATGTAAAGAGAAAAAGCAGGGTAAGGACCGCCGCTCCACTAATATGCCAAGGACAGACATGGGGCTCCAGATGTTGGTTATCTGTAGTGTCCCATAGCTGTGCCGGCTGCCTACTCAGACTGCTAATACCACTATGGTCTCATGACCTCCTTCAGTGTCAGCAGCCTGCCTTACCTCTGCCTTTTCTCCTTGCATGTGCCCATTCAGCAATGGACCTAAGGGATGAGGGACTGAAGTAACTCACTAATTGCTGTCCTGACCTTCATACATTTACTACTCTCACCTACGTACGCTGACTACACCTGAAGGCAGGGAGACTGAGTGGTGAGCTACATCAAGGCAACATGTCAAAAGACCAAGACTGACCCAGGCTGTGTCTTTTTGCATGTTTTTGCTTTACATCACAGTGGCGCACCCAAGCCCATGCTTACCGAGGGCAGCAGCACTATAGGACTGTGCCGTAGAGTCTCCAGGTTCCCAACTGTGATCCCGGTGGATCACAAGATCCATGCTGGCTGGGCATGCCCCCTGTGATGCACCCAGCAACACAATATTCGGCGATGGGACAGCGTAAGGTTTTTGGCTGCTCCCTTTCCAGTGACTCCCAGAACAGCAGAAGACAGTCTTATCTTATCTGAAATAAAGCATGGGTGGACACTGACAAGGGTGCACAGCCAGGGCCCATGTAAAGAGAAAAAACAGGGTAAGGACCGCCGAGGACAGGCATGGGGCTCCAGATGTTGGTTATCTGTAGTGTCCCATAGCTGTGCCGGCTGCCCCCTCAGACTGCTGATACCACTATGGTCTCATGACCTCCTTCAGTGTCAGCAGTCTGCCTTACCTCTGCCTTTTCTCTTTACATGTGCCCATTCAGCAATGGACCTAAGGGATGAGGGACTGAAGTAACTCACTAATTGCTGTCCTGAGCTTCATACATTTACTACTCACCTACATACGCAGGCTACACCTGAAGGCAGGGAGACTGAGTGGAGAGCTACATCAAGGCAACATGTCAGAAGACCAAGACTGACCCAGGCTGTGTCTTTTTGCATGTTTTTGCATTACATCACAGTGGCACACCCAAGCCCATGCTTACCGAGGACAGCAGCACTATGGGACCTTGCTGTAGAGTCTCCAGGTTCCCAACTGCAATCCCAGTGGATCACAAGATCCATGCTGGCTGGGTATGCCCCCTGTGATGCACCCACCAACCTAAGAGCAGTTGGCAAAAAAAAGTGAAGAGGGACCTTCATGGCATTGGTGCTGAAGGGCTTGGCTGCTAACTGACATGGGGGCACAGAAAGAGCACATGTACACTGAAAAGCAGGTGAGGCACTCTGCTTTACCTCTGCCTTTTCCATTTACATGTGTCCTTTCTGCAATGGCCATTAGGAGTAGAAGGGAGGAGCTAATGTAAACCCTGTTGCCCTGACCTACATACACTGACTACACCTGAAGGGAGGGAGACTGAGTGGAGAGCTACATCAAGGCAACATGTCAAAAGACCTAGACTGACCCAGGCTGTGTCTTTTTGCATGTGTCCTTTGCCGGAGGGAACCATTACATCACAGTGGCACACCCAAGGCGCACAGCACTATGGGAGAAATTTATGGCCATGGTACTCTCCAAAGCATTCAATACACAGGTTGACCTTGCAAGTTGGGCACCCCCATGATGGCTCAGCACGTTTACCCTTGCTGGCACAGTTTTTGCATCTTGATTTATGCCATTTCACTGGAAAGTGAGAGCCATGCTCAAATCGGCTCACAACCTCTGGGACAGTAATCTCAGTGCATCTTTTCCTCTTTGTGTAACTGACAAAAATGCAAGCCTAGGTTTCTTCGGAACTGTAACTGTGTTGCCGGAATAATACGTCCAGAGCGTGACAGTTGCTGATGTCTGATACTTTCACGGAATATAATGAAAGCATTGACAATGGCCACATCCCATAAGAACCAGAACAAGTACAGTCACCATTTGCGGGCCTCTCTGGCACTGGGATACTGTGTCCTCAGCTGATCTGCTCTGTCCACCCCATTCATGTAACTGTTGTACATGTTTACAACTGGTGGACATGGCACTGATGTCTTTCTTCCATCACGCTTTCTCCTGTATGTGCTTTTGACTGGCAAGGTTGGGTTACAGTTAGTTGACAGGAGGAATACTGGTTTGCTATCCTTCCATTCAGTAGCTAGCAGTGGCCCACTCTGCAATTGCTTGTAGTAGCCTCGAGCTGCTTTTCCAATGGCCTGTCTGTTGAATGTAAGAGGCCATCCTGACCTGTTGGTGCACATGGTTCCACAACAGTATAGATCATCTTTCAGCAATTGCTGTGCTAGTGGAACAGAGGTAAAGAAGTTATCAAAGTAAATGTGATGCTTCTTGCCAATCAGTCCCCTAGTTAAGTCATCTACAACTCTGTGTGCCAGCCCGACCTCTGTATTCTGCTCCGTTTTTCCAGTGTATACCTGGAATTCACGTACATACCCATTGGTCGAGTCTGCCAACACCCACACCTTAATGCCATACCTCTCAGGCTTACCAGGCATAAACTGTCTAAATGTCAAGCGTCCACGGAAGCCAACCATGGCTTCGTCTACAGCCACCTCACGATGCACATTGTAACGTGTCCTGCATGCATGAAGTACTGCATCCAGTATTGGCCGTACGTGATGTAGCTTGTCATGACCCACAGAACCCTGTGGTAGGCTCAGGCTGTTATCGTTGCAGTGGAAGTACTGCTGAATTTTTTCAAACCTATCTCTGGTCATGTACTCTGCTATTGTGAAGCGACCGTATACATGGTGCGTTTCCCAGTACTGCCTCAATTCAGGAACATGTACAATAGACATGTATATTCTGACACCTAGAAATGTGTGTATGTCTCCTGGGCAAACAGGACTCCACCGCGTATCAACCTTGCCTGCTGCGGCCTGCCTCTGTGCAGCATAGAGATTTGTTTCATTAGCAATACGGATGTATAGCTCCTCTGGGAACATCAAATTCAGGAAGTCCATCTCTGTGCTATCTGAGCCCAAGTGATCTATTGGTCCTACTGGCTCCACAAATTCTTCAATGTGTAAAGTTTGGAGGTGTTTTTCCCACGTGATCTTACATGGTGGGCATGCTCGGCGTACCTGACTGGGTCGCAAGGAACAGTTGGAAATGGGAAGGGCTGAAGGGTTGAGAGATGGTGCTCTCTCAATGCCAGTAGCAACTGTACTGCTTGAAGTTGGTAGTGAACTGTTGACACATGTTCTCTGCTGAGGCACACCCATATCAGTCTCTGACAAGGAGCTACTTGGACTCATATCTAGAGGATTATCTCCATCACAATCACCATACTGTGGACTACTTCCCACATCATGCACAGTCGAAGGCACATCCACACCCTTATCAGCACTTGCAGTGCCATGCACTGTGGAGGACTGCATAGTTGTGTCAGTCAGACCAGGTGCTTTCGTGAACACAGATAAAGGCATGTCATCGTCTGCGTCATACTCTGAATGCCCTTGGTGGCCATTGTGTGTGGCCAACTTGTGTGTGGGCACCTTCTTTAGGTGTGCAAGTGGCACCTCATCCTCACTGTCTTGGTCACTGTCATACTTACTGGTCATGTCTGCTTTGGCAACTGGTAGTGGTCTTTCAGGAATGGCGGGCACAGGAGCATCATCCGTATCACAGGCAATGGCCTTTTCACGCAGACGTGCGAGTGGAATGTCATCATCTGAGTCATAATCATCATCCTCACTCTGGTTGGCATTATGTGGTACATCAAGGTGCATACCGTTGTCTGAACCACTGCTACAACCATCACAGTCAGTTTCCTCACCCAGCAGGTAAATGCTGCTTGCTTTCTCCTCAACAGATGGCATCTTTGGTGGTGGCTGTGTTGCTTTACACTTGAAATCACACCTGAAAAACACAATGCAATACAACATTCTGATGTAATATACCTGCACAGAAGCACGTGAAAAGCAATGCACTTATATATATATATATATATATATATATATATATATATATATATATACGTATATATACATACGTATATATACATACACATTATATATTTATATATATATATATATATATATATATACACACACACACACACACACACACACACACACACACATCTATATATTTATATCTACATCTATATATATCTCCCTACACATAAATCTGTATGTGTGTGTATATTTATTTTTTTTTATTTTTATTTTATTTTACATTTGTTGACCGGGCTAGTCTAGCTGGATATATGTCCATTTTCAGTAGAGGCCCGGGGAGAAAAGCTCCACATAGAAAACTAACAGATATAGTACATTAAAACGTTAATTACAAGAATATTATGAGATGATTACATGTGTTCTAAGGTAACAAAACATAATAATATTATGAGATGATTACATGTGTTCTAAGGTAACAAAACATATAACAAAAAACAAACATTTTTTTTTTTTTTGTATGAGAAGAGGGAGAAAGGATTTAGAAGTAGTTGGAAGACACACAAAGTAAAGAGTAGCAGGAGTAAGAGAACAAAGTCGTTAAAATGGGATTGTAAGAATTAGGGGAAGGGTAGTAGGTTGTTGAGACAGTAAGATGGCCAATTCAGTTGTTCCTGGTCACAGTAAGTCAGCATTAGTGGTAGTGGAATTAAAGTAACAGAAGGTGGATTAAAGTAACATAAAGAGAGAGATGCAGAAAAAAAAAGAAGATGATATTGTGCAAGACTAACAGAGGGAGATGATTAGTCAGGGTTAGTACAGGGACATAGCCAGTGAGTTGTAAGATATGATTTAAGTTTCTTTTTAAATAGTGAAGTTGAAGAAAGAGATGCAAGTTCAACAGGAAGTAGGTTCCAGCTTTTGCCAACAGTGTTGGTGAAGAGGGATTCTCCTGCTCTATTGTTAGATTTATGAGTAGAGATGAGTAATTTGTTTGCAGAGCGTAGGTTTGTAAGATTTTTATATGGGCAGATTAGACTTTTGAGGATTGGTGTGTTGCTTGGATGATACAGGGTTTTGTGGGTAATAGTTAGCTGGTGAAGTAGAATATGGTTCTGTAGTTCCAGCCAACCCAGATGTTTCAGATTTTGGCAGTGGTGGGATCTAGCAGGAGAGCCTGTAGCAAATCTGGCAATGTTATTGTAGGCTATTGACAGCTTGTTGAGGTTGCTTTTTGATAGATTAGTATATATAGGAGATGCATAAAAGGAGTGTTGAGATGAGATGGGTGTGGGCAATAGAAGTTCTTGCTATGGGAGTAAGGAAAGGTTTAATTCTATAGAGGGAGCCTAGTTTTCTGTTAACTGATTTTATTGTGGTGTTAATATGAGTATCAAAGTTAAGGCTGTGGTCAATTGTCACTCCCAAGAGTTTAGTGGAAGTGTCAGGGGATATAATTGTATTATTTTTAGATTTGATAGTGAAGTAAAGTGGGGGTGACTTGAGTGTGGGAGTAAACAGTAGTAGTTTAGTCTTTTTAGGGTTAAGGAGGAGGCAACGCTGTAAAAACCAATCTTCGACAAATTCAAAGACCCTTTGGGTGAGTGACTGTAGTTCAGATGATTCAGTAGCTGAGGAAATTAAGGTAGAGTCATCTGCGTATTGAATGGATACAGCATGTGGGATGCTAGTAGACAGATCATTTATAAAGATAGAGAATAAAAGAGGGCCCAGAATAGAACCTTGGGGTACACCAAGAGAGACAGGAAGGTGGGAAGATAGAGTATTGTTCCAGAGTACTGCCTGTTGCCTATTGTGTAAGTAGGACTTGAACCACTGTATAGCTTGACTATCAAGTGAAAGGGACTTAAGTATATCCAGTAGAAGGTGATGGTTAACCATATCAAATGCTTTTGAAAGATCTATGAAGATAGCAGAGGACAGGGTATTATGGTTACGGTTCTTGTTAATATGGTCAGAGAATGATAGGAGGGCTGTAGTGGTGCAGTGGTAAGGTCGAAAGCCATGTTGCGAGTTAGCTAAAAGGTTATTTTGGAGGAGATGGTCTAGCAGTTGACGATGGATGCACTTTTCCAAGATTTTGGCTATGGGAGAGAGTAGGGCAATTGGACGGTAGTTAGAAAGTTCTGTTGAGTTACCACCTTTGTGTAGGGGAATTATATGTGAGATTTTCCATATGGATGGGATGGTGCCTTCAGTGATGGTTCTATTAATTAGGATAGAGATAGGGTAGGCAATAGATTTGTCTGCTATTTGAAGATACTTAGCAGGTAAGAGGTCGGTAGAGGGTTTAAGCTTTTGAAGGAGAGTACCGATAAAGGATGTAGGCACTGGTTGGAATTGGAAAGTGGGTGGGGGATTATTTAAGGTCGAAGAAAGATTGGAGGATACAGGAGGTAGAGAGTTAGCAAGTGACTGTATAGCTTCAGTGAAGAAGGTATTGAAGGAATCGGCAATTAGTTTTGGAGTATTGGTGCTGATTCCAGAGGGGGTAGGTGTTTGAGTTGCTGGGATGTAGTAATTTACTGATTGCTGACCAGAATTTTTGTGGACTTTTTTGGTTGGAGTGTTGAAGCTGAAAGAAGAAGTTTTTTTGTCCAGTAGTATAGATGTTTTAGTTAAGTTTCTAAGTTTAAATTTTAGGTGATCTGCAGAGGTTTTAGAGGAACGCCATTTGGCCCAAAATTTGTTTCTTAGTAGAATCTTTTGCTTGGTTTCCTTTGTAAGCCAAGGTGCAGTTTTGGTAGTGCACCTTCTAGTTTGAAAGGGGGCATGGAAATCCAAGATTTCAAGGAACTTGGAGTTAAAGTGTGCCACTGCTTCATCTAGTTGCAGGTGTTTTAAGGATGACCAGTTGCATACACTCAGTTCATTCTGGAAGTGTTCTGGGTTAAAATGTTTATTACAACGAGATGTTTTAAATGTTGAGGGACTGTTAATATTGGTCTTATGTCGAATTATGTATGTTAGTGAGTGATCGCTAATGTCTGCTGGTAGGATACCTGTCAAATATGATGTCGATAGAGTATTTATAAGAATCCAATCTAGGGTGGATTCTTTGTTATTAGGCTTATGTATTCGAGTAGGTGAAGTGATAGTTTGGGAGAAGCCAAAAAGGTTTATATGGTTAGATGGGTTATTGGAAATACAGGTATTCCAGTCTGTTAAAGTCGCCTAGGAGAATGGTTTCTTGTGGGTAGTTAGTGGATAGCCAGCTAAGGATATATTCAAAGGAGGTGATGTTATTACCTGGAGGTATATATGAGGATATAATGTAGATGGCCTTACTAATATTAAGCTGAAGCTTAGTAATAAGAACTTCAGCATTACCATCAAAAGATGGGTGTGAATCAAGTGGTGTAACTTGGAGGCCTGCTTTGTGTAATATGGCTACTCCCCCACCCTTCTTGTTAGGGCGATCCATTCTTATAATGCTGTACCCAGGAGGGGTGATTTCATAGTCCTGGGTTGTAGGTTTTAGCCACGTTTCGGAGAGGCAGAGAATGTCAAAGTTATATACATCTAGTAGGGCATGAAGGTGAGTCACTTTGTTATTCACACTTCGTATGTTTAGATGAGATATGAAGAGGGAGTTAGGAGGCCTAGTAGGGGTATGAAAGGGAGAGGAAGCAGGTTCCTCTGGGTTAGCTGGTGTAAAAGAGGAAGGGCCAGGATTGGGATGAATGTAACCATCAAGTAGGAGGTGAAGGTGTAGTCTTGGTTTGTGAGTTAGAGCAAGAGTCAATATGTTATGGGTTTTTTTGACTTGGTGTAGTTTATAACTAATGTGGATAACTCTATGATACTTTGGGAGGTGATAATTAGTTACAGAAGTAATGATGTGTTTAAGAGCAGGTGACGAGGATACTGGGTTAGTATCCTTTGTGTACAGCTGGAAATGAGAGAAGTTAAGATGTTCATAGGCAGTTAGGATATAAGGAAGGAAAAGGAAAGGCAGAAGTAAAAGTAGTGATAGGAGTTTAAGGTGAGTTGATATAGGATAAGAAGGCATAGTGGTGAAGAAGTAAAAGGAGAAGAGGAAGTAGGCAAGAGTATGAAGGCAATTAGGAGGAGTGTTATAAGATAGTAGATAATTAACAAGATATGTGATGGGATTGGACCTTGGGGAGGTGGGAGGGGTTAGTGAGGTATAAGTCTAGATGCACTGGGGGTGGGTGCAATTTGGGGGTAGGGTAGGGGAGCGGAGTGAGCCCGTAGGGCGAACGGAGCGGGAAGAACCAGGCAAAGGATGAAAAACAGAGAATGCAGTGAAAACAATCAGTGAAATACTGACTACTGAGGGTAAGTTAAGATAGAGGTGAGTAAAGGTGGTAGTATGCTTGTGTGGAAGTGTGAGGAGGAGGGTAGCTAAGTGAATTATGGTGGTGAGTTAGAAGGGGTAAAGTGAGGCTACAAAAAAGAAGTAAGGAAACACTATGAAGCAGTAGGTGAATGTTCAAGGAAAGTAACCAGAGAAGGGTACCATCTAGTAGGTAAAAACTATACTGCTACAGTAGCTCCTGGAGGGAGATAGGAGGGCAATGAGTAATGGAGGGAAATAGTGCAGTCAAGTACAGAGGCTACCAGAGGGAGGGGATGGAGGTAAAAAAGTGGAGAGGAGTAGGCTGCAGGTATCCTGGCAGGGAACGGTACATATACTCCTAATTATGTACAACAGATAAATTGGCATACAGTAAATAACATACTTTCTTGTATCCTTGAGGGGAAGAGTTCAGGGAGAAGTTAGCCTCTATTCTTTTCTTAGGAAGAGACAGCAGGAGTTTTAATATAAACTACTGTTTTGAGGTCTTCAGGTAGGGCAGGTTCACAAACCCTAGTTCGGGACAGGTAGGTTGACTTAGCTGAATACACAAAGGGAGAGAGAAAAGAAAGTAGTAAGGATAACAGATTAAACAGCTAAGGTAAAAATTAAAGGTCAAGTCAGATAAAACATATGAGACAATTTTACATAAAAAACTTCTAAGTATGTAATAGCTGAATGTTATAAAATGCTCCTTTGGTTTAAGTGTGACAGAGCAGTAATGAAATAATATACAACCTCAGTTCACTGAAACAAATATGTACATAGAAATGCTACTTAAAATTCCTGTATCAACTGTTCACAAAGTAATGCTACAAAATATATATATATATACACACACACACACACACATACATATATATATATATATATATATATATATATATATATATATATATATATATATATATATATATATACGTACACACACACACACATATATATATATATATATATATATATATATATATATATATATATACACACATATACATATATGTCCCCAGCTACTTTACACCGTGGGTAACTCACAAAACAGATATGCAAATAGTCTAACAGGTGAAATATGCCTCTGGTATCTCACCCACAGAAGGAGGTATCAATATATTTAATGCTAAATAAAAGAGCAAGACTATAATCAGTAACTCAGCACAATGACTTCATAGTTCAAAAGCACAGGAAATATTTTACCACAGCAGTGCAGAATAGTCGCAAAGAAATACAACATATGAGTTTGGATATTGTCATTGCCTTATAGTTAAAAACAATTTATGATTTTCTGTCAAATGAGAGGATGCAAGGCAGTCAGTAATAATATATATATTCAAATTCTTCATGCAGTACACCACAAATCCTCTTATTCCAGCCACTTTCTCATGAAAAAACAGACACTGAAGATGTAATGCATACATTTTTCCTTCTAGACTGCTTACATTTCTTGAAATTGTATACATGACATAAATGAAAGTAGTGTGGAGGGGTGGGGGGTGGGGGTGTATTGCAATCACTGCAAGTGGAGAAAGAGCCAAATGTGAGTTGTGCATTCATCAATGTGATAACGACTTCTACTTATGCGAATAACAGTGACAACTGCTGACAGTTTTACCTGAAAAGTGACAATGACTCAGTACTATATTGCAACTCCACTGTGCTAATGACTTGCAAAGTTATGCATGGCCAGACACAGGTGATAATTGCTGGCATTCATTGTATTACCTTCTGCAGGTGTTATGCAACATAGTCATAATCTGTTATTTTTTATTTATTTATTTATTTTACATTTGTTGACCGGGCTAGTCCAGCTGGATAATTTCCATTTTCAGTGGAGGCCCGGGGAGAAAAGCTCCACAATTAAAACAAGGTTAAACATTTAAGCAACAATGCATACATTTTAGTGTAGTAGAAAATACAGCGAAAAAAAATCAGGTAAAAAACAAATAGCCTAAGCTATATATTCATATTTTTTTTTTTTTTTTTTTTTTTTTAGAACAGTACAGTAATTTAGTCATTTGAAATAGCAGGGAAAGATAGTGATTTTTACGTAGGGAGGTATGGCTGAAGAGCGAAGAAGTCATTTAGTCTGGATTGGTACAGGAGCAGAGCCAGAAGTTGTTAAGATGTAATAGAAGTTGTTTTTGAAAAGTTGAAAGGAGTCTAGTGAGGTAATGTGTGGGGAGGTTATTCCATATTTTCCCTATGGAGTTTGAAAATAGACAGTTACCTGCTGAATTTGTAATTCTAGTTGTGGTGACTTGTATCTTTTCGCAGATCATAACTGTTTCAAGTTTTTATAGGGAGTAAGGAGGTTACTGAGAGCTGGTGTTTTTGTTGGTTGATAAAGAATGTTGTGTGTAATTAAGAGTTGTTGATAGATAAGCTTGTTAGGTAGTTCTAACCATTGTAATTGTTTTAAGTTATTACAGTGGTGAGTTCTGTACTGGGATGCTGTGGCAAACGGGCTATATTATGATAGGATGTAGTTAGTTTTTTCAGGTTACCTTTAGAGAGATTGGTGTAAATAGAGGAAGCATACAGTAGGGTGGAGATAAGATGTGATTGAGCTAAGGTGGTCCGTGCTTCTGGAGTAAGGAAGGGTTTTATTCTGTACAGTGAACCTATCTTTTATTTACTGCTTTTATAGTGTTATTGATATGACAATCATAGTTAAGATTATTATCAATAGTAACACCAAGCAGTTTGGTAGTAGAGTCTGGGGAGATAAGAGAATTGTCAGCTGCAGTAATAGTAAAATTTAGTTGAGGAGATTTGTGGGTAGGTGAGAATAGTAATAGCTTTGTTTTCTTGGAGTTGAGAAGGAGACATCTTTTTGAGAACCATTGTTCAACGGTTGAAAAGGTAGATTGTGTGAGTGACTGGAGTTCAGATTGGGTGGGAGCTGTACAGATGATGGTAGAATCATCTGCATATTGTATGCAGGTAGTGTTATGGATAGATGATTGAAGATCATTAATAAAGATAGAGAATAAGAGTGGACCTAATATTGATCCTTGAGGTACTCCTAAGGAGATAGGTAGTAGAGCAGATAGAGAATTTTTCCAGAGTACTGCTTGTTGTCGGTTTTCAAGGTAGGATGAGAACCAGGTTAAGGAGGAAAAATCCAAGGCAAGTGAGTTTAGTATGTTATAAGGCCATAGTCACTCAAATAGTATAACAGTAACATATTACTGAGCCCTTCCTCCCACCTAAATTCCACACATGACTGACAAAGCCAGGAGAAATGCATAAAAATAATGTAGCTCCATGCTGTCAGTAGTCACTCTGTAATAACATTTCTCACTCAGGCAACTACTCACTATAATCATATTAATAATAATAATAATAAGACAAGCCGAAATAAACTAGATAGCTTGTCTTCTGCCATAGTTTTACATAATTGCACACATTATTTACATCTAATTTCTATACCAGAATGCTAAATTCAAAGCTAAAATTGAAACAGCTGGCAACAACTATTGAGACACTCCATTTCTATTACTGAACCAAAGGTTACTAAGTCGTTCAGTGATTCGAAGGTAAAGAACAGGATTTTCAACTACAAAATCAGCTACCAATGGATTGCTCTAGATTACCACAAAGTGATATATATATATATATATATATATATATATATATATATATATATATGTAGGTTCATAGGTTCATACTAGGCTATCTGCCCTAGGGCGTTTGTAAGCCTAGCCAGAATGTGTTTGGCTTTCGCCACCCATTTTAAATTTATTTTGCTATGCCCTTTTTCGAGGTTAGTATACTGTGCCTCTGTCTAACAGTGACACAGAAGTGATACCCGGGGTAAACCTACGATCTCCCATCCACTCATCAAGATTCCTCTTGAAGAGAGTCAATGAGGGACTCTGCCTAACCTGGACTGGGATTTTATTCCAGAGTGAAGGGTGCCTCTGGGTTATGAATCTGTCCCTCCAGCATGTCCTATTTATTTCAGTGCTGAGGTTCAAGTCTCTCAAGCGCGTAGCTCGATGGGATTTGGATTTTCTGAGGTGCAGCATGTCCATTAATTCCGGGTTGGACATGGCTTTATACGTCAGGCACAGATCGCCTCTGAACAGGCGGTATGCCACTGAGTAGAGCTGGAGTTTCTTTAACCGGGCAGCATATGGCATCTGTTTGAGCCCTTTGATCCTCTTGGTGAGGTACTTTTGGGGTCTTTCCAGTTGCTACAGGTGTCTGGTAAGGTACATCCCAAAAGGGGCATTGTACTCAATTATGGGCCTGATGAGGGATGAGTAAGACTGATCTAGATGTGAATCCCTTCATGATTAGGTGGGCTATATAAAATGTTTTTCTAACCACTTTGGCCACGTGGTTGTCAAATGAGAGATTGCTATCAACTTGGGTCCCCAGGTCCCTAATTACTTCTTCTGTACTTAATGGATTACCACCTATGTGGTAATTTGTGGGCACTTTGTTTTTGCCAAAGGGGATGACTATACACTTTTTGGCATTTAGCTTGAGGCCATGACTCTGGCACCAGATGTCTGTTTCTATGAGGCCCTTTTGGAGGATGCTTGTGTCGGCTGGAGAGTCGATTATGGCGCCCAGTTTGCAGTCATCTGCGAACTTGGTCAGCCACAGTCCTTCCGTGTTGGCCTGTACCTCCGAGAAATATATACCGAACAAGAGAGGTCCCAGGACTGAGCCTTGTGGGACACCACTTGTAACTGGTTTGGAGTCTGACATGGCTCCAGCAATTCTAACCATGTGGGTTCTGTCCTTGAGCCAGTTTGCAATCCATGTAGTGACATAGGGGTGTATATTTAAGCTGGTGAGCTTATCTATAATGCCCGAGTGGGGTATTGTATCGAAGGCTTTTGCGAGGTCCAGGTAGGCTGTGTGGACCACCTTCCCCTCATCAATGGCCTTGGTGACTGTTTCAAAGAAATCAACCAGGTTTAAGAGGCAGGATCTGCCCTTAACAAAGCCGAACTGGGTAGGATCCAGTGTCTGTAGGTCCCCAATATCTTTCTTTATGAGGTCCATGATGATCCTTTCCATAGCTTTGCAGACCAAGCTAGTCAGGCTTATGGGGCGATAGTTTCCAGGATCCGTTGAGGCACCACCTTTATGGAGAGGGACCACTGTTGCTGTACGCCACTCTTTGGGCACATATCCTGTAGTAAGGCTGAGATTGAACAGTAGTTTTATGTTTGGGTTTAGCTCTTCTTGGAGTTCATGTAGGACGCAGCGCGGGACACCGTCTGGTCCCATTGATGCTGTGTTTTTGCTTTGGAGAGGGTGGCTCTTACCTGTGCATCTGAGATGTCAGGGGGGCAGCACTCTGCTGGGATAGATATTTGCCCTTTTGGTGGGGAGGGGGTGGGGGAGTTTGCGCTGAACCGGTCAGCTAGGATGTTGGCAATGTCAGTGGGTTCGGTGTATTTTTTGTCATTTTGGACTAATTCTGAGCATATCGGGGAATTACCACCCAGGTTCCTAACATAACTAAAGAAAGCCTTGTGATTATCCTTAGTGTCCAATTTTTCTCTCGAAGCTGGCCGTAGACAATTTTATGAGTGCCCGTAGTTTTTTGCTAATACTGATCAGTGATGCCTTCCCTTTTTGGGATTTTGCTCTATCATGTAGTAGCTTCCTCCTTCTATTGTATAGTTTGTTTATGGCTGGGGTCCACCAGACAGGACGTCTGCCTTTGGAGGATTGGGTCTTGGTTTTATTTGGGATCGCATGATCCATGCATTCCTGAAGGTGTTCATAGAATGTGTTTATAAAGGATTCTGCGGTCTGGGCCGTATTTTCCACAGGCCCGGGGGCTTTGAAGGATTCCACCTCGGTTTTGGGGAGTGTAAAATTTGCTTTAGAGAAGTTTTTCACTGTGGTTTTCTGGGCACGGGGTGGGGTCGGGATGTGAATATCCAGTGAGATTAGTTTATGGTCTGATCTTACCAATGAGGGATACACTTCTGATCTGGAGCATAGAGTCCCCATGTTGGTGATGATCAGGTCCAGTATGTTTTCCCCTCTTGTGGGAGTGGTAACAAGTTGTTCCATAGCATTTGAGTTTATAAATTCTAGGAACCTTTGGGCTAGGGTGTTGGAGCTAGAGTAATGCTCCCAGTCTATGTTTGGGTAGTTGAAGTCGCCCAATATAATGGTGTTTGGAGAGACCTTCATATTTTCCAGTGTTCTCAGGAAGGCCGAGTGGTGTTCCTGGGTTTGGGAGGGTGGTCTGTAGCAGGCTATAAACTGGAAGGCAGTTTTACCCACTGTTAGTTGCACATGGATAGTCTCTGATGCTTCGTGCTTTGCCACCAACCTGGAGGTGTGGGTATCTTTGATGAATATCGATACTCCCCCTCCTTTTGTGGTTCGGTCCAAGTTTTGGGGCCGAAAAGCATGGTATGAGGTATAACCTGGTAGTGCTGGGGTGCTCTCGGGAGCCCTGAACCAGGTTTCTGTTACTGCACAGATATCGATGTTCTCCATGCTAAGGAGAGTTTCGAGTGCGTGCATCTTGAGGTTTAGCAGTGACAAAAAGTATCATCAATGGAGATTCTAGATGAGAAGGTGGAAGTAGCAGCCATAGCCTTGGTAGAATGTGCCCTAGGAGGTTGAGGTAGATCAAGGCCCTTTTGTGAGTAAATGAAAGAAATATAACCAGTTATCCTTTTTGCTAGAGTGATTTTGGAAAAGTACAGCTGTGTACACTTAACTATAAATGTAGATGTTAAGATTGTATTCACCGTTACAGTCATCACACTTGGGCCACCCGCCTGCAGGCAGCCCCCAGCCGGCCCGAACACCAGAGCCCTTGGACCCCTGCGCCGGACGCTGTCGCCTCTTCCATGACGTCAGGTCGTCAGGGGTACAAAACATAATGCGGACACCACTACATCAGTCCCTCTTGCCCCAGATGTCAGGTGCCCCTACAAAAGGAAGCAATTATATGGTATGGAACACCCCCAGCAAAAAGCAAATACATGTTATATAATATATGTCAAAGAAGGAAAGGTAGAGCCAAGAGAAGTCGGGGAGCTGGAGGGAGGGTAACCAGGACTGCAACAGTGAATACACTCGAACATCTACAAATACAGTAAGTGCACACAACTGTACTATGTGCTTCATGTTTCACTGCTGCAGTCATCACATTTGGGTACATTCCCAAAGCTAAGGGAAGGGTGGAGGCAGTTAAAGAGCATTAGGGATAGCAATCAGACCCTGTAAGATGCTGAGGCAAATCCAGCTCTGGATTTAGAAAAGATAGACAGGCAGGTGGTAATGGCTTGGTGAAAGTTTGTACAAAGCTCCAGGTAGCAGCTTCCAGGATGTCCCTGGTAGGGACTCCTCCGAGAAATGCCGTAGAGGTAGATGCAGCCCTGGTGGAATGAGATCTAATCCTCTGTGGGGTAGGTTTTCCATGGTGCTTGTTGCAGAAATGGATGCAATGGGCTATTCATTTGGAAATGGTTTGCTTTGAAATAGCCTTCCCCTCTGCCCCTTCAGCAAAGCTAACTAGCAGCTGGTCAGATTTTCTGAGAGGCTTAGTTCTGTCCAAATAGAATCTAAGCTGTCTGTGCACATCCAGAGAATGCAGTATCCTTTCCCCCTTTTGGAGGATTAGGGAAAAAAGTAGGCAATTGAATGGACTGGTTTAGAGCCACACTAGACACCACCTTTGGCATAAAGGATGAGGGAAACCCTGTCCGCATGGAAGATAATGAAGGGTTCCACTGCTATGAGGGCCTGCAGTTCAGACACTCTTCTTGCTGAAGTGATGGCTAGAAGTAAGGCTGTATATATATATATATATATATATATATATATATATATATATATATATATATATATACACACACACACAAAAAAAAAAAAACAGCAGGGGTTTTGGAGGATAGCTAGTTGATGAAGAATACCTCACTCATGAAACTACTAATCACAAATAGAATACTACAAACACAAGTGATTGTCTGCTTATTTTACATTATACTATTTACTCAGTGGTGTATCCGATGTCTTATATGCTAGTATATTACACTATAAATACATTTCTGTGCTATATTCTGAGTAATGTAACCATATGAAATTGTCACACTTAATTTCTGTGCTTCCACAGTAACCCATCGAGTTGTTTGCATTGTGTATGCACAAGCACCAAAAAGCACAATAAACTATTTTGCCCAGCGGTCACTTCAGCAGTCAGACCATGTATCCACAAGCACTTCCCTGAAATACAATGAATTATTTCCCTAAGTAACATTACTATGTCTTGGTATACATGCACCTCAATAAAATGTTCCCCCCGAAAAACAGTACAGTAACATTTCGTAGTATGTGACACCACCAGCGTGAACACTTCACCCAAGCAACGCCTTCAGTAGAATGTTGAGGTATGCACAATCACCAAAATTAAACACTTCCCCAAACGAAACGTGTGTAACATTTCCTAGTATGTACAAGCACCAAAATGAAGCATTCACCCAGTCAAGCCCTTCAATATAATGTATGCACAGGCAACAGAATGAAAGATTTCCCAAAAACAACCATTCAGTAAAATGTCCTGGTATGTACAAGCACCAACAGGAAAAAAATCAGAAATAAACACCCAATGCGCGCAGGTGGGAAATTGCATCAGAATATCTGTTGATTGGCCATTCCTTATATTCGGGGTACAGGTGTAATATAAGACAAAGTAATTGCTGTTTTGTTTAACCAATTACAACAGAGGCAACTAATTGCTGTTTTGTTTAACCAATTACAACATAGGCCCACTCAAAAGCCTTAAATGTGTACTGGATCAACCATATTATTAAAAGTATTACTAACTAAAGTTTGAGTAAACAGCAGCGGTCATTCATATGTTGTAAGTCTATGGAATCCAGTATGAAAAGATGATATCTTCCGTTTCAACTAAAGGTCTTCAGCAAGGCAGGACTTATTGTTTCTACTGACTTTCAAAAACAGAGATATTCAGTTTGCTAGTGCCTCCCAGAACTTTACAAACATTAATGTGACTGAAATATGCATTTATGTAAGCAGTTTCATGGGTGACTTTGTCAGATTCAGCATTATTCCCAGAGAATGGAATAACTTACTCCCTCATTACTCTAGGTACTGATTAGACATGATAGCCAGAAGTCAGTAATCTAGACATGGAGGTACTCCAGTGAACTGCTGCTATTGATGTGCATTTGGCAAAACACACTGGAGGAGGAGGCCAGGCCAAACAGAAGTTCAGAACTGAAAGTTACTAGCTGTGACTCAAGTCCACAAACCTAGATTCCTTTGAAAATCTGATATGGAGGTAGGCATCTTACATGCTGAGAAAGCATACACAGTCTCCTTCGGCTATACAGGGAACTGTGCACCAAGGCTACGTGAAAAGGTTCTTCATGGATGAATATATTTAGGCTGTTTAGATCCAAAACTGGTCTAAGGCAATGTGTCTTTTTGGCACACAAAAAGAACCCAGTGTGATATCCACACACTTTCTGGATTGGTGGTACCTTCTAGATGGCTCTTTTGTTTAGGAGGATTATGGCCCCCTTTGTTTACTGCAATCTTCTGACAGGGGTGGGATAGCCAGCAGCAGGATGGAGAACAGGGAAATGGTATTCATAACAAATGGAATTTTGGAACCCAAGGAAATCACTGTCCTGATCATATTTATCTTTGATTATAGGTCACCATGCACAGAGATGGAGGGATAGATGACTGATGTCTTCCACAGGGGGCAGAGCTGGGCATGGCCTCAGAGCAGATGACCACCTGCTAGAGCTTTGTAGTCATTACCCATGCATGAAAAACATTTTAATGGGGCCTCTTTTGCATCCTAAAGAAGAGACATTGTGGTGTTTGCAACATGATGGCAACAGCCACGAGTGTTATCTTCTTTCTCCGTAATTTCCAAATGAGCATTAACTTCAAGGTCAAATAATTTAAGTACTTGAAAAGGGACATTTAAAAAATGTCATCTTGACACATTGGCATCCCTGGCAGAATTTGCTAGCTGGGGCCACACACCCTGGAGAATCTCTCTGCTGGATCATGGAGCTTGACTTATGTTTATGTGGCATTGTAAGAAACACAGAGCATAAGTTTCACCATCACTGACACTACTGGTGATTGTGTTAGCAGATTGTCTTGGATCAGTTCATCTGACAACCATGAGATAATCTGGTATATTCTGTCAGAGATATTTCTATGGAAATTAACCTGGTTGGTTATGGAGCTGAACATCCTCAACGAAAAAGTGGAGAATGCATGAAAATGGGAATGCACTGCTTTTGACTCTGTGCTGTAGGGGAACTCTCATGAGAGCAGCTGCCGAAACCAAACTTTCCAGTTTGGAAGTCTCATGACATGGGATATATTCTTGAGGACAAAGGCTACATTATTCTGGTTCTCCTATATGAAGTTGATGGCTACTTTGAAAATATCCACCAATAGTGGAACAACTCAGAAAGACCGTTAGATTTTCCTGAAGGTCTTCTGCAACATCCACTGTGGGATGGATACAGGCTCAATGGACCAGTCCCCCTGTCTGACACTTCATCTCTAGGTGTTTCCAAAACCCAGGGTAATTGGAAGACACAAGTGAATCGCATCCTTATCATCCAAGGAAGATGTGGGCTGTTTGATGGGCAATTCCACATGCTTCCTCTGGTATAAAGCCTTCCAGAGAAACCCGTAGAGGGTGATTCCAAAGGTGCTGAAGTCCTTCACTTCTCAGCTGGAAAGGCCCTACAGGGCTGCTGAAAGACCTCTATTTTCCTGCACATCAGTTTACAGGGACTTTAGCTCAGTAGTAGGCCTGTCTGGTGCTGAAGGTAATGCTGGTATTGATGCTGAATAAAAGATTTGGGGTCATTAGAGCTACAGTACTTGTTGGCTATGGAGACCAGCACCATATACACCACTGGCCTTAAGGTGGCCTGGCTTGAGACCTGAAGCACTGAGGTCAACAGTCCCATCAGTGCTGAAAAGGCAGGTAATAACATCAGAACTGAGATTTTCATTTCAAACATTGATTCTAAAGACACCGTTGACACTGAGAGGTTAAGCCTCAGACTCACCAATGCCAATTGCAGGATCAGTATCAAGGGATCAGCTACTGATAACAGCTGCAACATTTACTTTGACATTATGCATTTCAACACTGGCAATCTGATGGAACACCAGAAACCCTGTCTGAGGCTTGAAAAAGTTACTGTGAACTTGTCATAGTCAGACTCAGACTGTAGGGTGCACCCCTGCCTTGGCATTAAAGTTTTGGCATCAAGGGTTTTGAATCTACTGTAATGACCACTTTTGTGTATGGGCCTGAATCATATAAAGCAGTGCAAACTGGAGGTTTGGATTCATCTAGGTAGGGAAAAGAAGTCTTTTTGATATTTTCCTGAAACAGTTTAACAGAAAACTTTTAGAAGCTATCTCAGGTGCTGAAGAGGAGATACTAGGCCTCTTAGGAATTTTATGTATCATAATAGAATACTATGCTAACAAACAAAAGGGCCATTTTTAAGCCTAGTGAAGTTCTCTAAAGTAAAATTTAATAGGTAATGGTTCCAAAATGTTTTGTAGAGGGTGTATATTCTTCGGTTGACAAAAAATGACCATCTTAATTTTAAACATTTCAGTAGTGGGGTCCTTTTAAATATCTTACTTGTAAATAAGAATTCAGAAATATATAATATCTAGGCAGAATAATGGACATATTAGTAATAAATCTGAAACTCAGATGAAAAATTATTTCATACATATTATCAGAAACAAAAACTCATAAAATTAATGGAGGTCTATAAAAAATGCAAGCCGTTCTAATCACAAAAAAATGGTTATACAGCCAATAGAAAACCAGCAACAACAAGAAATAAATAAGGTACTCTTCCAGGTTATTAGAGCCCTGCAAGAAAGGGTCAGAGCATTGACTGAAAATATATACCTGCAAAAAAGCCAGAGGACTCTGTCTCTGAAGCGAGAATCAATAGTAAAATTGGAACACATAAATGTTTATGACAATGAAAATAAAAAGACAAAGGTATTAAAAGGTTGGTGGATAACCTTGGCTAACAAAAGGGCTATCAAAGTAAAACAGAGAACAAAATTATTGGTTTTCCAAAAGACTATCTGAAATAATAACTGTTCAGACATTATTGCAGAGCAACAAAACTAACACAGGAACACAGTACACACTCGGTAAAGCAGTAAAGCACATAGAGTGCAGCAAGCAATACTACACCTTTGTTGGTGCAGAGAAGTATGGGGGGGGGTAGTACCACAGCTGATAAGGGATGGTAACTTATGTTTTGATGCACACAGAGAATTAAAAGCATCTATTTGCAAGAGGAAGTCATTTCTGGAGCAAGCAAGCAAACTTTGGCTAGAAGCTATAAAACTGTGTAGCCTTTTAGTAAAAATAAATGTTTTCTAAATCAGAAATTCCCATCTATTATATAATATAAAGAATACCCAGTTATCGTCTTTAGCCCACAGACTGACTTCATATAAAATGCTGCCCATCAAGACCCCCCTATCTTGTCAGTTTTAAAACTGCTTGGCACACAGCAATAGTGATTATTTTTAAATGTAGAAAACACATTGCAAATAAACTTACATGCATACTCACATGCCTATAGTGCATCTCCAAATGTGAAAGGACCTGTGCAGAATTCAGTCATATGTATGACTCTGATTGGGGCAACTCGTTAAAGTCCATCAATAATATCAGATATGGATCCCATATTCATACTCTCTTCTGCCAACGTTTCAAGATGAAAGTGGTAATATTCTAACTGTCCCTAATTGTCTCTAGTTTTGTTGACAGCTGGGCATATCACAGATATAACATCTCACTATATCCAATACCTTGTCATCTCCAAATATGCAACCACACCTTCCACAATCAAATCACAGGTGCTTCATGTTATAAATCAGAACAACATGCAGTATTATTACTTTCCAACTGGCCAAAGTTACAGATGAAGGGGGGTTCTAAGTACACATTTCTTGGTGTGGGTAATTTATTTGCACACAATACAGTTTACAAAGCACAACATTAGATATAGAACCCCTTACAATTTCAGAGAAATGTTTCCTCTATCAGAGAGAAAGGACGGCTGTGCAGTCACAAAAATTGTGCCAGAACATACATATTTTCAAAATGCATCCTCAACAAGGTAGACCCCTTTCACAAGAAAATAAAATACAGAGAAGAATTATCACCAAATACTAAAGTACATTAACTCCTAACTCTACAACTAGCAGCTAGGCAGGACACAATCTTTTCATGTGTTTGACATCAACACAAATGCTTGCTTTCAAGCCTGACCCGGGATCTGTTCAGAGACGTATGTTATTCAAGTAGAAATTACAGGAATCATACCACCAGTGGGGAAATCAAATTTACAAGCACTTAGAGAGTTGTGTGCCATACAGATAAGCAAAAAAATAAATAAATAAGAGTAGGTGCAAAGCAACAGATAGGAACACTTTCAGTCCTACAAGCTTAGAACGCTGATAAAATAACAGGATTGGAGTTAGCAGTACTTTTATGAAGGATATAGATTCAGAAATTATTATAATGCAAAATATATGAGGCAGAAATCAAGACATTCAGCATGAATATGTACGGTTGAGAGGTTATCTGTGATCAATGTTTATACGAGCGAAACCTGAACAACACAAACGGATACTTCACAACTTGCCCTACAAACTCGCTAACATTCAGCGATCATGTGACGGATAAGACAAGCAAGTAAAAAAATAAACGCGTGAAAGAACATTGTAAAAAAAGGATTTTCGTATTTTGCAAATGCTATGATTGTTTGGCATTACTTTTCAGCCGTAAGTCTTACTGCAAAACATTAAATGCATGACACACTTCATAGCGACAAACTGTTCCTTAGAAACCCTACTTCACATTACACTAAAAAAACAATAAACACATCGTACAAGCAAGAGCCATGGAGGCTATAGTAACAACATACCTGAAAACAAATGCTCCCAGCAACACGAGAGAGACTAATAGTCCCCTCAGTGGCATGACCTCCGTCATTTTTTATTGCAGGCATAGCATTAGCAGGAGTTGTAAGAAACTTTAGACAACCTAATTGGAATGGGCGTTTTCAGGGCATAAGCAAGAAAACCATGCTACAGCAGCAGGGCCTTATCTTACCTTATGTACGAGAGATGAAATGGTCTTTAGGAGAGGCTTGCAGTTTGTTTACACACACAGATCTCCGGTGCAGGTCTTTCTTCCGAGAGCCGTAACTGCAGCAAAACTACCCGGGTTCGTTAAGTAATCAGCAGGATAACGAGAGATCCAGCAAGTAATTCCCGCAAAAGCAAGAAAAAGAAAGGGAACTTTTACTGCTGGAACCCCTATTTATTGGGAAAGAAAGAAAGGATTTTACGTCAGGGAGTGGAGGAGTTAACAAATCAGATCCTGCCTTCCTCCAAGGTAGGTTTGTTGCCATCTATTCCATGTGAAATAATTTTATCTTTAACACTTCGGTTACAGAAATTAGAACGGAATTCATAACTCCAGACTATGTTTTCAACATCTTCTGACATTCTAAGCCAAATGTGTGCATTACATGCTCTTTCTTTACATTTAATTATGCCGAAATGTAATTTGTGAAGAATAGATTCCCTTATCTGATCAGGAGCAAGGACCTTATTACATTTGAACAACTGTCCTTGTATACACATTTTATCTCTTTATGGATTGTACAATTGAATACATTTATGAAATGAAAGCATATTTCTGGTCAGCCTTTCATGTCCATATACTTCCGTTTCGAACAAAGGATTTTACGTCTGTGATTCGAACGGCTTGCATAGAAAATCGGCTTGCTATCAGAAGAAAGTGCTTAGTGACTTGCAAGCCGATTTTCTCCGAAAACTCAAATATAACCAGCAGGTAACTCTGTGCTGAAAATTAAGCTGACAAGGTAACTGACAGAGTTCAGTTACTTTTTCAGCTTAATTTACAGCAGTGGAGTTACTATCTGACTGTGAAGTTAAGTGCGCTGGAAGAAGGCATTCGGGGTTAACAGAATGGAATTACTATCTTCTCATGGCGTGCTCGGTGTTGAGCACAGATGCATCATGAGAAGGTACTCGGGGTTAATGAGTTAAACGGTTTGATTTTGCTCGCCATTATTTTGGCCGAAGGTTCAATTACACCATGCCGTCGGAGCAACCGACGACCGGAATGCACAAAAAAAACGCAAAGACAAGGATAAGGACAGGCATCCAAGGTCCAAAACAGACGACGAAGCCTCTTCTAGGCCAGTCGCCGGTTCGCCTGTTCTCAGTGAGGCACTTTCGCAGTCCCTGACACCCACTACCTCAGAGCCACAGGCCGCCTCCGACTCCCACGTGGAGACTACAATCCTCTGGAAACTCAAGGTATTGGGCCTACGGAAATTAACCCCTCAGATGGGTCCGGAGCCGCTGAGCAGGCATCGGCTTCTGAGGGTGTTTTCAGACCTTCACAGCTCACTATCAAAACAACAACCAAGTCTAAAACTCCATTAAAGACAAAGAAACAAGTACAGCATTCCCCTGGACAGGCCTCCATGCCTAAGAAACAGATGCTCAAAATGGCCGAAGACCTAATTACTCTGATCAGGGGTTCCCATCCCCCTCCTGATAAAAGGCCTAGGCAGGATACAGACTATGATTCCTCTGACCAGGTTTCTATTTCTTCTGATTCCTCTTCAGACCAGGGATATTCTTTACCCCCCTATAAGGACTCTGATGCTGAAGAATCTATCCCTTCAGCCTCTCCTCCTGAAGATTACTCTTTTGGGGAAACTTTACATACCATGAGGGAGCATTTCCATTGGGAGAGCCAGGATTATTCAGAATCCAAGAAAAGGCTCAGAGATTTCCTTTTATTGCCTCAGCACAGGCCCCTAGCTATTCCGCCTGTGTTAGATATTGTGGATGATGTGTTCTCTGAATCCAGTCTAACCCCTGATTCTTTGCCCCCAGCACCAGTCAAGCCTGATAGGTACAATAGAGTCCCCGACTCTCACACATTTCTTTATAAAAACCCTGCTGCTGACCCAGAAACTATTTCACAGGGTCCCAAAGGAGTTAAGGCTTCCACTGCTAAAAATCCAGTCCCCTCTGACAGAGATTCTAGAGCATTGGATAGATTGGGGAAGAAAGTTTACACTTCTGCAACTTTAACAGTAAGGGCCTTAAATTGCCAGTTCCACATGCTTAAATACCAACAATATTTAATGTCTTTGCTGAAACAGAAAATGCTTACTAGCTCAGAAGGTCCTGACTACAAGGAAATGCAGGATTTATTGCATGCAGCTGAACAAGTGGGAAAACGTACTCTGCAATGTGGTTTTGATTCATTAGAGGCTTCTTGTAGAGCCACAGTTACAGGATCTGTGATTCGAAGGCATGCTTGGTTAAAAGAACAAAGTTTACCTGATCATGTTAAGGCAAAATTATTGGATGCACCTTTACAGCATGATATCTTGTTTGGTGTAAAGGCTGAAGAGGTATTAAAGAAAATGGAGGATAAAGCAAAATCTATGCAGACAGTGAAGGATTTCTTACAGGTACAACCTCCTAGATTTAGTAGAAATTGGCCTTCTAAAAATTGGTCCTTTTCAGCATCAGACAGACCACAAAGAGGTAGATACAGACGCCCAAGAGGCAGATCTCAGCCCCAAGGCTCTTACAGACCACGACAGTGGGGTGCTTCAACCCCTAGAGGAGGAGAAGAAAAGTCACAACCTTATAGGAAACAGTCCCAATGACTTTCTCTTTCAAATGCCAAGCTCTTAGCTTTTGGCAGCCCCCTTAGGGGGAAAACTAGCACTTTTTTCACAAAATTGGCATATAATCTCCCAAGACAAATGGGTTCTGAATATTGTCTCACGGTTACAGGTTCCACTTTCACACTCTACCAAGGCCGAAAGGAATGCCAGACTGCCACAAAATCAATGGGCAGAGGCACAAAAACAAATTACAGCCCTCATGGACATGAGAGCTATTCAAAAAGTATCAGAACAAGGAAAAGGATTTTTCTCAAGACTTTTCTTGGTTCCCAGAAAGGACAATGCTTGGAGACCCATACTGGACCTATCTATTCTAAACACATACCTGGATATTCCAAAATTCAAAATGTTGACACTACAGCAACTTCTTCCCATGCTGGGCAAGAAGACTTGGCTTGTTACTTCATAGGTTCATACTAGGCTATCTACCCTAGGGCATTTATAAGCCTAGCCAGAGTGTGTTTGGCTTTCGCCACCCATTTTAAATGAATTTTGCTATGCCCTTTTTCGAGGTTAGTATACTGTGCCTCTGTCTAACAGTGACACAGAAGTGATACCCGGGGTAAACTTACTATCTCCCATCCACTGATCAAGATTCCTCTTGAAGAGAGTCAATGAGGGACTCTGCCTAACCTGGACTGGGATTTTATTCCAGAATGAAGGGAGCCTCTGGGTTATGAATCTGTCCCTCCAGCATATCCTATTTATTTCAGTGCTGAGGTTCAAGTCTCTCGAGCGCATAGCTCGATGGGATTTGGATTTTCTGAGGTGCAGCATGTCCATTAATTCCGGGTTGGACATGGCTTTATACGTCAGGCACAGATCGCCTCTGATCAGGCAGTATGCCACTGAGTAGAGCTGGAGTTTCTTTAACCAGGCAGCATATGGCATCTGTTTGAGCCCTTTGATCCTCTTCTAAACTCCACACCAAAATCCAACAAGTGATTGTTGTGGATACTAGAATAGCAAATATACTCAGATGGATAAACACAGGAAATAGCGTTTTTTATTTCCGCTTAGTCAAATAGACTTCTTCAGAATAAAATCCAAGAACAAACCCACTCATTAAATACACAACTGATTAATACAATCATAAAACCAATTATTCAATTAATTGAATAAATCTTAATAAAAAACTTTTAAATGACATATTTGAACGCAGAATAAAGCTTACAACACATGTAAACATAATAAATCATCAGTTTTATCTATTGATCTTTAAAACATTTCATATTGATGGAATCATTAAGCCCTGGTGGTTTATCTGCCTTCAACAATTTGCCATTCTGCTTCCTTACGCAATGTGTTTTTTTAAAAAATTCCCTCAAACATCTATTACATACATATAATACTGAAAATAAAACTTGTGGAATGCTTTACATATTAAAGAATGTTTATAAAGAGCATTCTTATCATCTTTAATTTTATACTATATAAATGTTCCCTAATCCTTACTCTTAATTCTCTCTGGTCGCGTCATGCATATAAAATGCAGGACATCACCTACACTTCTACAATTAACATAACCTGGAACTGCCATGATTTTTCTGATGTATATACAGCAATATAGGGACCCACTGAAATATATCTGCACATGTTGCAGTCATTGCAACAGTGCATACCCTTCTTATTTGTTTGCATACCATAGTTGCCACTGTTGCGTTGTACTAATAACTTTTAAGTTTCTCTCATTTCTATGTACCCCTAAAATATCAACCATTTCAGCATTACCTTTTATTATTTGCCAGTTTAGTGATGATTTTCTTAATATATTTATTGTCCATATTCATTCCGAGACTACAAATTGTGTTCTGATTCCATGTAACATTTTTTTTAGTCTCATGGACTTTAACATGTGTCTCTGTTGGATTTAATATAGGTGCAAAATCATTACTACGTCTAGAAAACACGGTATCCGCTGTTTCATCCAATTGAGCAGCCGGATAACCTCTATCTATAAATAATGATTTGATAAACAAAAATTCATCTACAACATCAGAATTTTTAGATGTCATCCTGCTGGCTCTGATAAACTGGCCTTTAGGAATATTGGCAATTACATGATTAGGATGTCCACTTCTATAATGTAAGTAGCCATTGTTAAAAGTTTTCTTCCTGTGTATGCTACTATGAATTCTATTATCACATAAATCCCATTTTAAATTTACATCTAAAAAATCGACTGTAGCACCTTGTTCCCCTATAATAAATTTAATATAAGAGGATAAAGAATTGATATAACTTGTGAATTCATTAATATTAACTACTTTTTGATCAAAAATAAAAAATAAATCATCAATAAAAAAACAATTTTGAATTTCAATTAATAAAGGCATACATTGATGCTCCCACATGGCCATGACAACATTATATAGCAGCTACAGGAGGGGACGGAGCTCTGGCTGCTTTGTCTATAATAAATTTTTTCAAAAGAAAAAATTGTTTTCTAAAATAATTTCAAGAAATCTGCAAATTAAACTAACAGTGTTTGTAGAAAAACCTTTATAATTATTGGTCAAAAAATCCCTAACTTTCAATTCCCCTAATCTTGAGGAATGCAAGTGTATAATAACACTACATCTGCAGTTAACATACATGCCTATCAGGATGAAAAGAAAGTAGAAAGAAATAGTGCCATGAATCTTTAGATACGAAACTTCTTTATATACAGTGGGTCCCAGTAAAGCATCTATTACTAAGGCCAGTCCTTCAGTTATTGAATGGGATGAAGACACTATTGGTCTGAATGGTGGACTGGTCAATGATTTATGACAGTTCTACTACACAAAATTATAAAGATCATGACTAATGTCACCATCCATTAAGGCTTCATATAAATATGAATGATGTATCTCTGATAACATTATATTGTCACTCTTCATAAACCTATATTTGGAACACAACCTGCAAATTTTTCAAGCTTTATTTTTTCTCGACTGAAAGATTATAGCATTTCACGTTTTTTTTTTGAGCATCTTATCATCTATGTCTATATACACTTCCTCTCAAATGTGTTTAAAGTGTATGAACCGAAAAATTAGAAGGTTTGACAAATACATCATGTAATAAATATCTTAAATTGAGTTTTCTTACATATTTTTTTACATCTAACACAGTGTCTACATAATTGGCCTTGCATTTAGGAACAAAATTCAATCAAGACAAAATATTTTTCATGGACGTAAACACATGGTTGGTCAAATTGATGACACTAAAGTGCCCACCACTTGCCTGCTCCTTGTTAGAACTGTTATTTCCTGTGATATTCAAAGATGTTTGGGCCCAAGCTGCTGATTGGGACCCCATATTAATTATTGATACCCTCATTATCAGAAGCATGAACACAGTCAGAATCAACACAGGATTTTTATTATTTTCACCCAATGGTTTGAAACATGAACCTACGATATTATTATCACCATGTATTTGCCTTTTGCATTTGAGGTACATGGTTCAATATTTGAACTCAAAGCTCTCTATACAAAGTACCATTTGTCCTCGTTTCATTATTAACAATTCCGTTTTTGCTTTTTTGAAAAGTAGAACGATAGTCATTTTGTATAGACCTGTTATATATATGTTATTGGAACAAAATTTATAAATGCTGTATTCGATTCATATGCATCTAAATCGCGTAACAGTTTATTATGTTTGCGATTTATGTTGTCTGTAACAGATTGTTCTAACTCTTGTGCCATGTTATCAAAAAATTCACTGTATCCATCATTGTCAAAGCGCTTCAAAGTTAATATTTCCTGTTTCAACAATTCCAACTTGTTTGCATTATTTTCTACTAACAACTTTAAAAAATTCAGAAATTCATGAATAATTGGTTTTATGATTGTATTAATCAGTTGTGTATTTAATGAGTGGGTTTGTTCTTGGATTTTATTCTGAAGAAGTCTGAAATAAAAAATATTGTTACGCTATTTCCTGTGTTTATCCATCTGAGTATATTTGCTATTCTAGTATCCACAACAGCTGCTGTTTGCCGTTTTTGCTGTTTATCACTTGTTGGATTTTGGTGTGGAGTTTAGAAGTCTTGTTTTATGATGGCAGAAGCAGCGGGAGATTCACTTTTGAATTTGAGTATCCATCCTACCCCGTCGGATGAATCAGTCAATTTGGGTGCTTTACTGGTGAGTGCTCTGACTGAAATCAAAGGGGCACTACAAATTTTGGTAGCAAATGCTAAAGACAGTATGGCAAGAGTTTCCAGTCCTGTGTTGGCGGCTGATTCATTTCACGAACATGACACTGTGATTTGTTTAGAAAACGCACCTACAACCGGTAGGAATATCACTTCCACCAACACGCTCAACTATGGAAAGAATAGAGAGCGCATCATTGGTCACTTCTTTGAAAAAGTTGGGCAAGCAAGGAGGTATTCCGGTGAAGAATACATTGGGGCATCGTGATTTCAACATAAAACGTGAACAATTCCTTAAATTATTACAGAGGTACAATTCAATTCACTTGGAGAATTGTTATTTTTCTCGATGTATAGAACTGCAGATTATTCCAAAGGGGCTACGTTTCTTCAAATGCCCCAATGGTGTACAAACCACTGACTCTTTTTTTAGTACATTGACTAACTTCTTTAATGAAACAGGTCTGAATTTTTTAAAGTTGTTAGTAGAAAATAATGCAAACAAGTTGGAATTGTTGAAACAGGAAATATTAACTTTGGAAGCATTTTTTAAAGCGCGCTTTGACAATGATGGTTACAGTGAATTTTTTGATAACATGGCACAAGAGTTAGAACAATCTGTTACAGATAACATAAATCGCAAACATAATAAACTGTTACGCGATTTAGATGCATATGAATCGAATACAGCATTTATAAATTTTGTTCCAACAACTAAATATAACAGGTCTAATAACAATGACTATCGTTCTACTTTTCAAATGAAAGCAAACGGAATTGGTGTTAATGAAACGAGGACAAATGGTACTTTGTATAGAGAGGTGGGGCGAAAGAATTCGTCTTTGAGTTCAAATATTGAACCATGTACCTCAAATGCAAAAAGGCAAATACATGGTGATAATAATATCGTAGGTTCATGTTTCAAACCATTGGGTGAAAATAATAAAAATCCTGTGTTGGATTCTGAAAGTAATAACTGTGTTCATGCTTCTGATAATGAGGGTATCAATAATTCAAATATGGGTCCCAATCAGCAGCTTGGGCCCAAACAAGTTACATCTTTGAATATCACAGGAAATAAGAAGCATTTAAACTCAGCAAAAACAGTTCTAACAAGGAGCAGGACTTTTCTGAACTCCCAGTCATCGGGAGACGAAATTTAGATTCAAGTGGTGGGCACTTTAGTGTCATCAATTTGACCAACCATGTGTTTACGGTCCATGAAAAAAATATTTTGTCTTTGGGATTGAATTTTGTTCCTAAATGCAAGGCCAATTATGTAGACACTGTGTTAGATGTAAAAAAATATGTAAGAAAACTCAATTTAAGATATTTATTACATGATGTACCTACTACTAACAAAGTATTTGTCAAACCTTCTAATTTTTGTCCGAGGTTACATCACACCTTAAACACATTTGAGGAAGTATGTATACAAGACATAGATGCCATGCTCAAAAGCAAACGTAAATGCACTTATAATCTTTCAGTCGAAGAAAATAAAGCTTTGAAAAATTTGCAGGGGTTGTGTTCCAAATATAGGTTTATGAAGAGTGACAAGGGTAACAATATTGTAGTCATGACTAAAGAAGATTATGTTGAGGGTATCTTAAAACTTTTAAGTAATAATGATGAATATAATGTTATCACGCTTTCAGAGATACATAAGCGACAGCGCAGCATACATTCATATTTATATGAAGCCTTAATGGATGGTGACATTAGTCATGATCTTTATAATTTTTGTGTAGTAGAACAACCACGTATAGGAGTATTCTTTGGAATACCGAAATGTCATAAATCATTGACCAGTCCACCATTCAGACCAATAGTGTCTTCATCCCATTCAATAACTGAAGGACTGGCCTTAGTAATAGATGCTTTACTGGGACCCACTGTACTTAAAGAAGTTTCGTACCTAAAAGATTCATGGCACTTTCTGGAAAAATTAAGTGCATTTCTTTCTACTTTTTCTTTTCATCCTGATAGGCATGTAATGTTAACTGCAGATGTAGTGTCATTATACACTTGCATTCCTCAAGATTTAGGAATTGAAGCAGTTAGGGATTTTTTGACCAATAATTATAAAGGTTTTTCTACAAACACTGTTAGTTTAATTTGCAGATTTCTTGAAATTATTTTAGAAAACAATTTTTTTCTTTTTGAAAAAATTTATTATAGACAAACAAAGGGAGCAGCCATGGGGTCTCCGGCTGCCCCAGCATATGCTAATGTTGTCATGGCCATGTGGGAGCATCAATGTATGCCTTTATTAATTGAGAAATTCAAAATTGTTTTCTGGTGTCGTTTTATTGATGATTTATTTTTTATTTTTGATCAAAAAGTAGTTAATATTAATGAATTCACAAGTTATATCAATTCTTTATCCTCTTATATTAAATTTATTATAGGGGAACAAGGTGCTACAGTCGATTTTTTAGATGTAAATTTAAAATGGGATTTATGTGATAATAGAATTCATAGTAGCATACACAGGAAGAAAACTTTTAACAATGGCTACTTACATTATAGAAGTGGACATCCTAATCATGTAATTGCCAATATTCCTAAAGGCCAGTTTATCAGAGCCAGCAGGATGACATCTAAAAATTCTGATGTTGTAGATGAATTTTTGTTTATCAAATCATTATTTATAGATAGAGGTTATCCGGCTGCTCAATTGGATGAAACAGCGGATACCGTGTTTTCTAGACGTAGTAATGATTTTGCACCTATATTAAATCCAACAGAGACACATGTTAAAGTCCATGAACGACTTAAAAATGTTACATGGAATCAGAACACAATTTGTAGTCTCGGAATGAATATGGACAATAAATATATTAAGAAAATCATCACTAAGAACTGGCAAATAATAAAAGGTAATGCTGAAATGGTTGATATTTTAGGGGAGGCACCAGTTTTTGTACATAGAAATGAGAGAAACTTAAAAAAGTTAT
Source organism: Protopterus annectens (assembly GCF_019279795.1). NCBI lineage: Eukaryota > Metazoa > Chordata > Ceratodontiformes > Protopteridae > Protopterus > Protopterus annectens. Next base: position 424,022,661 of record NC_056733.1, on the reverse strand, counting down.
TAGTACAACGCAACAGTGGCAACTATGGTATGCAAACAAATAAGAAGGGTATGCACTGTTGCAATGACTGCAACATGTGCAGATATATTTCAGTGGGTCCCTATATTGCTGTATATACATCAGAAAAAATCATGGCAGTTCCAGGTTATGTTAATTGTAGAAGTGTAGGTGTTGTGTACATCGCTCTTTGTTTTTACATCGGCATGACGACCAGAGAATTAAGAGTAAGGATTAGGGAACATTTATATAGTATAAAAATTAAAGATGATAAGAATGCTCTTTATAAACATTCTTTAATATGTAAAGCATTCCACAAGTTTTTATTTTCAGTATTATATGTATGTAATAGATGTTTGATGGAAAAACACATTGAAGTAAGGGAAGCAGAATGGCAAATTAAGTTGAAGGCAGATAAACCACCAGGGCTTAATGATTCCATCAATCAAATGTTTTTAAAAGATCAAGCGTTGAGCATAGATAAAACTGATGATTTATTATGTTTACATGTGTTGTGTTCAAATATGTCATTTAAAAGTTTTTTATTAATAAGATTTATTCAATTAATTGAATAATTGGTTTTATGATTGTATTAATCAGTTGTGTATTTAATGAGTGGGTTTGTTCTTGGATTTTATTCTGAAGAAGTCTAATCACAAATAAGCGAAAAAAAAATATTGTTACGCTATTTCCTGTGTTTATCCATCTGAGTATATTTGCTATTCTAGTATCCACAACAGCTGCTGTTTGCCGTTTTTGCCTTTGATCCTCTTGGTGAGGTACTTTTGGGGTCTTTCCAGTTGCTGCAGGTGTCTGATAAGGTACATCCCAAAAGGGGCATTGTACTCAATTATGGGCCTGATGAGGGATGAGTAAAGAGGCACGATGACCTCCCCTGATATAGATGTGAATCCCTTCATGATTAGGTGGGCTATATAAAATGTTTTTCTAATCACTTTGGCCACGTGGTTGTCATATGAGAGATTGCTATCAACTTGGGTCCCCAGGTCCCTAATTACTTCTTCCGTACTTAATGGATTACCACCTATGTGGTAATTTGTGGGCACTTTGTTTTTGCCAAAGGGGATGACTATACACTTTTTGGCATTTAGCTTGAGGCCATGGCTCTGGCACCAGTTGTCTGTTTCTATGAGGCCCTTTTGTAGGATGCTTCTGTCGGCTGGAGAGTCTATTATGGCGCCCAGTTTGCAGTCATCTGCGAACTTGGTCAGCCACAGTCCTTCCGTGTTAGCCTGTACCTCCGAGAAATATATACCGAACAAGAGAGGTCCCAGGACTGAGCCTTGTGGGACGCCACTTGTAACTGGTTTGGAGTCTGACATGGCTCCAGCAATTCTAACCATGTGGGTTCTGTCCTTGAGCCAGTTTGCAACCCATCTAGTGACATAGGGGTTTATATTTAAGCTGGTGAGCTTATCTATAATGCCCGAGTGGGGTATTGTATCGAAGGCTTTTGCAAGGTCCAGGTAGGCTGTGTGGACCACCTTCCCCTCGTCAATGGCCTTGGTGACTGTTTCAAGAAATCGACCAGGTTTAAGAGGCAGGATCTGCCCTTAAAGCCAAACTGGGAAGGATCCAGTGTCTGTAGGTCCCCAATATCTTTGAGGTCCATGATGATCCTTTCCATAGCTTTGCAGACCAAGCTAGTCAAGCTTATGGGGCGATAGTTTCCAGGATCCTTTGAGGCACCACCTATGTGGAGAGGGGCCACTGTTGCTGTACGCCACTCTTTGGGTTCATATCCTGTAGTAAGGCTGAGATTGAACAGTAGTTTTATGTTTGGGTTTAGCTCTTCTTGGAGTTCATGTAGGACGCAGCCCGGGACACCGTCTGGCCCCATTGATGCTGTGTTTTATGCTTTGGAGAAGGGCGGCTCTTACCTGAGCATCTGAGATGTCAGGGGGGCAGCACTCTGCTGGAATAGATATTTGCCCTTTTGTTGGGGAATATCTGGGAATTCTCACCCAGGTTCGTAACATAACTAAAGAAAGCCTTGTGATTATCCTTAGTGTCCTGTGCAATTTTTCTCTCGAAGCTGGCCTTAGACGATTTTATGAGTTCCCGTAGTTTTTTGCTAATACTGATCAGAGATGCCTTCCCTTTTTGGGATTTTGCTCTATCATGTAGTAGCTTCCTCCTTCTTTTGTATAGTTTGTTTATGGCTGGGGTCCACTAGACAGGACGCCTAACTTTGGAGGATTGGGTCTTGGTTTTATTTGGGATTGCATGATCCATGCATTCCTGAAGGTGTTCATAGAATGCGTTTATAAAGGATTCTGCAGTCTGGACCATATTTTCCACAGGCCCGGGGGCTTTGAAGCATTCCACCTTGGTTTTGAGGAGTGTGAAATTTGCTTTAGAGAAGTTTTCACTGTGGTTTTCTGGGCAGGGGCTGGGGTTGGGATGTGAAAATCTAGTGAGATTAGTTTATGGTCTGATCTTACCAGTGAGGGATACACTTCTGGTCTGGAGCATAGAGTCCCTATGTTGGTGATGATCAGATCCAGTATGTTTTCCCCTCTTGTGGGAGTGGCAACAAGTTGTTCTATAGCATTTGAGTTTATAAATTCTAGGAACCTTTGGACTAGGGTGTTGGAGCTAGAGTAATGCTCCCAGTCTATGTTAGTGTAGTTGAAGTTGCCCAATATAATGGTGTTTGGAGAGACCTTCATATTTTCCAGTGTTCTCAGGAAGGCCGAGTGGGGTTCCTGGGTTTGGGAGGGTGGTCTGTAACAGGCTATAAACTGGAAGGCAGTTTTACCCACTGTTAGTTGCACATGGATAGTCTCTGATGCTTCGTGCTGTGTCACCAACCTGGAGGTGTGGATATCTTTGACAAATATTGATACTCCCCCTCCTTTTGTGGTTCGGTCCAAGTTTTGGGGACGAAAAACATGGTATGAGGTATAACCTAGTAGTGCTGGGGTGCTCTCTGGAGCCTTGAACCAGGTTTCTGTTACTGCACAGATATCGATGTTCTCCATGCTAAGGAGAGTTTCGAGTGCGTGCATCTTGAGGTTTAGACTTCTGGCGTTGAGTAGCATTACTCTTAGTTTCTTATCCCTTGTGATACCTATGGAGGTGGGTTTGTCTTTTGAGCCTTGCCTAAAAAAGGCACTATGGGGGTGGTAAGAGCCTTTGCCAATATCCGAAAGCCCAGGGGTGACAGGTGCAAGCCGTCCCTAGCGAAGCATAGTGGCTTGTCGAGCATGTCATCCCAGGCAGACAGGCATGGGATCCCCTTTGAATGACACCAATACTTAAGCCAATTGTTGAAATTGATCATCTTGTCTTCACATTGTGGTATCATTCTTGGTGAGGGTAAGATGCTACTCAAGGTCAGGGTCATACCGGCCTGGGCTACATGCTCAGAGAGCTCCTCTGGCTCTTTTCATGTAGTCCAGGGATGTACGTCTCAGGTCATTCACACCAGCATGGACAATGACTGAGTCATATTTGTACTTGCCTTGGAGTGACCTGAGTGCTTGTGTTATGTGGTGGATCCTAGCGCCCGACAGGCAGCTCACCGTGACCTTCTCCTTGTTCAGCCTGGTGAGCGGGACAGCAGTGTGCCTGACGATAGAGTCACCTATTACAAGTGTATCAGGTGTGTTGTTTAGCCTTAAGGGCTGTGACTGTTCGGTACACTGGCTTTGTGAGCTATGTGTTGCACTTGTTTTGTTTTGGGGTAGCGGTTGCTTGGGTGTCTGCTTTGGAGGTCTCTGCTGCTTAGGCAGATTTTTATTTAGAGCCTCCGAGTATGTTTTTGTGCGTTTGTGTTTGGTTTGCTGTCGTGGTAGGTCTATGTGAGACTGGAATTGTAGTGAGTGTGGTTTCCTTCTCCTGACTGGTTATGCCAGTACTGAGTTGAGAGAGCTTAGCCTCCAGTTTGGCTATATGGTTGCATCTCTCACATGTGTTGGAATTTGTTGGGAGGAGGAGAGGGTTGTCTGTGTACATGAGGCAGTTATAACATTGCCTCAAGATTCCCAGATTCACACGCTGGACCGGAGAGGAGATTGACAACTGACCTTTGGACATGCTAGAATAGTATTGGGAATTCCTTTATAATTGAAAAAAAGGGCCAATGGGGAACAAAGTACTCAAGGGGAGTTTGTGAGGGTGTAGTGCTTTTAATTTTTTAGTGCTGACTTATATAATTGCTTTAGTGAGCAAGTGCCAGGCTTTAGAGTGGTAATAGGGTGTTTATTATGAGAACTAGATCAGTTCTAAGGGAAAAAGTGAAGAGCAGACTTTGTGAAGCTGAGAATGGTTTAAACCCAATTAAGCGGCGCTGCCCGATGCTGCGTTATGCGCAAAATTGCGCAAAGCCGTGCTAAAGTGGGGTTTATACAGGGGGACTTGAAAGAGCTAGAAATTGGCCCAAAACGGCCAATAGACTACCAGATTCTTGTGCTGGGAACACTCCTCCAGGGATAGATAGGCTGCTCCAAGCTCCCCACTGCCACTGGTGAACAAAGAAGCCTCCCTTTATCCAAGAAAGGAAATGGGCAACACAGGAACTTTCCAAAAGTCCAGAATACAGCGAAGCCTGTATTTGGACTACTCTAGGTCAGGAAAGATGGGAAACGAGGATAATTTTTTTGTTTATTTTTTTTTCTTTTTTGCAACAAACAGCAGGAAAGTGCAATAAATATGTAACACAGGCTAGCGCACTTGAGTGTGTAGCTTCAACAGGTAAATGCAACAAACAGGGCAAACTTTAAAACTGCAGGTGCAAAAACAACTTTAAACAGTTTAAAAACAGTTCAAGAAGCAGAAATACTTGCAGTTTAGCTAGATCACACAGTCGCCAAGGTAGTAGCAGGAAAAAAACACTTATCAGGTTAGCAGTCGCTCTTTTAGCCTCTCTGCTGCTGGCACCACTCTGCAGGACCACGAGGAGCTTGGCTGAGTAGTAACAAGCGCACAAACCGCGCCAAAGCGGGTTTTATACAGGCGGACTTGAAAGAGCTAGAAATTGGCCCAAAACGGCCAATAGACTACCAGATTCTTGTGCTGGGAACACTCCTCCAGGAATAGATAGATAGGCTGCCCTAATCTCCCCACTGCCACTGGTGAACAAAGAAGCCTCCCTTTATCCAAGAAAGGAAATGGGCAACACAGGAACTTTCCAAAAGTCCAGAATACAGCAAAGCCTGTATTTGGACTACTCTAGGTCAGGAAAGATAGGAAACAAGGATAATTTTTTTTCTTTTTTGCAACAAACCGCAGAAAAATGCAATAAATATGTAACCTAGGCTAGCGCACTTGAGTGTGTAGCCTCAATAGGTAAATGCAACAAACAGGACAAACTTTAAATTACAAGCGCAAAAGCGCACTAAAGCTGGCTTTAAAGCAAGGGGTTAGAAAGATATAGGAAATGGCCCAAAACGGCCAATAAGCTACAGGTCACTGGGCTGGAACCACTCCTCAGGGGACAGATAGGCTGCTCAGAGCTCTCCACTCTCACTGGTGAACAAAGAAGCTTCCTCCTATCCAAATAAGGATATGGGCAACACAGAAACTATGACACAGCCCAGAGATCAGCAATACATGAAGACTAGACTATTCTAGTTCAGTAAAGGCGGGAAACAAGGAATTTTTTTTTTTTTTTTATACAGAGTAGCAGAAATTAGGTACAGAAACACAGTAAATGCTTTAATTCGACTAGTGCAATTGAGTGTGTAGCCTACCAGTTAAACTAAGCAAAAACAAACTTTAAAAGTGTAAAAAACTCAGAAATACAGGCAGGAATGCAATAAAACAACTTTGCAGAGCTTATTTAGTTAAAGAAACAGAGAAGTCTATATATAGAGAAAAGCAGCTAAAACACACAAACACTTCAGATGCAGTGCAACCTAGAGCACTTGAGTTGTAGCAATATTAAGGAAATGAGCTAATGACACTAGACTGGGAGGAGTGTCACAGATCAGATTTACAGTAGGGGCGGGCAACTGCAAAGCCACCAAGTATAAGAGCAAGACACCAACTGAGAGGGAGGGTGGGGACAATAGTCTACAGACAGTAGCACTAGAGAAAGCACAAACAGATAAAGATTTGTAAAGATACAGAATGCTTTTGACTGCAGACAAATCAGTTACTTGTGCAGATTAGTTAATAGCAATAAAATACACTCGGACTAAAAAGCAGACAATAAAAGTGCTATATATTAATTGTTAAAAACAATAATCTGTATAAATAATTGAAAAAAAAAACAGGATACTTGTATAGCTCAGCTAACAGCTGCGGTGAACAACTCTTATCCACTCTGCTCAGTGTGTATTTGGACCTCAAAGAGCATACCTGCATGTCCCAATCAGGCAAAATTGCAGAAGATACCTCAGATTCATAGCTGGCACAATGCATTAACAATTCTCTGCACTGCCCTTTGGATTATCTACTGCGCCCAGGGTCTTCACAAAATGCCTGGCACCAGTAATTGCATTTTGCAGACAGAAAGGAATTCAAATATATCCTTAGTTGGATGACTGCCTTATTCGAGCAGAGAGCAAGGACATTCTACTAAAGCATCTGGCGTTTGTAAAAAGTTTACTAATGGGCCTAGGGTACACAAACGAAAAGAAGTCAAAACTAGTGCCCTCACAAAAGATAATATTCCTGGGTTCAAGCTTAAATACCACTGCCCAGATGTCTTATCTCACACCAGACAAGCAAAAGCAACTGACTCAGTATTTTCATTTGATGGCAACAAAAACCCAACTCCCTGCAAGAAAAATTCTGCAGGTCTTGGGGTTCATGGCGTCATGCATACTACTAATACCATATGCCAGACTGCATATGAGGAAGTTACAATGGTATCTAAAAAGTGTCTGGACTCAACACTGTCACAGTTTGGACGCAATAATACCACTCATTCCCTGCCTACAACAGGAGTTTCGATGGTGGGCACAGGGATGTCACCACAACAAGGGACAGCCTTTCCCTTTACCCACAGCCAGGCAGACACTAACAACAGATGCATTGGATTATGCCTGAGGAGCACACATGGCAGGAAAATGTATCCAGGCCAAGTGGACCGCAGACCAAATGCATCTCCACTTCAATCAAAAAGAGATGCTGGCTGTACAAAATGCCCTGACCGCTTTCAAGGACCTTCTGCATCCAGGACAACTACTACTGAAGACGGACAACACCACAATTATGTGGTACATAAACAAGCAAGGGGGCACACATTCCTATCCCCTATGCAGACAAGCCTTGACTTTGTGGAACACAGCACTGACCTATCAAGTTCATCTGCAAGCACAATTCCTGCCAGGAAAGAAAAATACTCTGGCAAACGACTTAAGCAGAAACGTCATGGATCCTCACGAGTGGAAATTAAACCCACAAGTATTCAGCATGATAACACAGAAATGGGGGTGCCCAGACATAGATCTCTTTGCCTCCTCTCTGAACTGCCAACTACAGAAATTCTGCACAAGGACTTACCACACATAAGCATGGAAAGTGGATGCTCTTTCATTCAGCTGGAAAACACTACAAGTTTATGCCTTCCCACCACTTCCTCTCCTTTCAAAGGTACTCCTAAAGGCCAGACTAGAGAGGCCAAAAATGATCCTGATTGCCCCAGACTGGCCACGCCAGCACTGGTACCCAATCTTCAAGAACTTGGCTCAAGGCCCAGTCTGGATTTTACCTCAAATTTCTCATCTTCTGACTCAACAAAACAATCAGATCCTGCACAGCCAGCTCAAAATCTTAAATCTGGCTGCATGGCTGATTACTTAGACAAGCAGTCAACACCTCTCTCTAAAGCTGTTATGGATGTCATTTTGGAGGCCAGGAGGGAGGCCCAGCACCAGGAAATCTTATTCAGAAAAGTGGAAGAGATTCTGCGCCTGGAACCAGGCTCAAGGCCTTGACCCTCTTGTTCCAAATATTCCTCAGATATTACAATACTTAACTGAGATGCTGGACAAAGGCCTATCCTTTTCATCTATTAAGATCCACGCCTCTGCCATTTCAGCTCATTACAACAGGAATCCTCCTATTTACACTCATCCATTATTAAGACAATATCTCAGAGGGGCTAAAAACATAAGACCGCCCCGGAGAGCACCAGCACCAACTTGGGATCTCAACTTTGTCTTGGAAAAACTTACTTTACCACCTTTTGTGCCAGCCAATTCAGCAGAATTAAAATTTTTATCATGGAAAACTGCTCTGCTTCTGGCAATAACTTCAGCATGAAGAGTCTTAGTTACAGGCACTAATGGCAGTGGAACCTTACATCATTTTTCATCAAGACAGGGTTTCTTTAAGAACAAGCCCTACATTTATGCCAAAGGTGGTATCCAGTGTGGCTCTTAACCAAACTATTCACTTGTCAACTTTTATCCAAATCCCCAGAATAAAGGGGAGAGACTTCTGCACTCATTGGACATACACAGGCAGTTACGCTTCTACTTGGACAAAACAAAAGCTTTCAGGAAAACTGAGCAACTATTTGTAGCATATGCTGCAGGATCACAGGGAAAGGCTCTTTCAAAGCAGACCATTTCAAAGTGGATAGGACACTGTATCCATTTCTGCTACACACAGCATGGAAAAACTGTACCTGACAACATTAGGCCACATTCTACCAGGGCAACAGCCACTTCAGCAGCCTTCCTTAGAGGAGTACCTAACAAGGATATTTTGGAAGCTGCAACTTGGAGTTCAGTGCACACTTTTACCAAGCATTGCCACTTGCCTCTTTACTCTAAATCCAGAGCTGGCTTTGCCACTGCAGTGCTGCAGGGCCTCATAGCCACCCTGAATCCTTTATAGACCCAGCCACCCAACCTCAGCTTTGGGATTCAACCCAAGTGTAATGACTGCAGCAGTGAAACACGATGAACATAGTACAGTTTTGTACCTACCATAAATGTAGATGTTAGTGTGTAGTCACTGCTGCAGTCCAGGTTACCCCCCCATCCCACCTTTCTTAGCTGGGACGTATCTATACCTTTCTATTCTATACAACCCGTGGTGTATTTGCTTGTAACTGAATGTATTGCTTTTATTTTTTATGTATGTTTTATTACCAACATGTATTGCCTACCTGTTTGGGGGCACCTGACATCTGGGGCAAGAAAAAGGCGTCGGCTGCATCTTATATACCCCTGGCGCTCTGACGTCAGGGGAGAAGCGACAGCAGCCGACGCCGGACCAAGACTTTGGAGCTCTGGACGACTGCGGGACCGCCTGATGGCAAGATAACCCAAGTGTAATGACTGCAGCAGTGAATACACTCGAACATCTACATTTATGGTAGGTACAAAAATGCACCTTTTCTTTATTCGGTACTTCCATGATGGCATTTGATTTCTCCTTCTTTCCCTTACTGTCCTGTCTTTTTGTGGTAAGACTTCATCCGTTATTAATTTAGCTGCAGAGTTACATATTTTATTTCCTTCTGTTATATCACATGAATTTCTATGAACAGTCCTAATTACTGTGTTCATTTGTTTCATCAAACTTCTAACTTTTTAGGATTTATTGACTTTCTGTAGTCTATTTTTCATTGATGTTAAGATGTCTGTTCATCTCTACATCAAGCAACTCTTCTCAGATCATTTTCTTCTAAAGTTAGGGCACGTTCTTTGTTCTCCATTTCCTGTTGGCTTTCTGCAGTAAGTTCCAGAGCATGTTCCTGTGCCACATTCTCTTCAATTTCATCCTGTGTCATCTGTTGCTCTTTCATATGTGAACTCCCTGGCCTATCACTTATTAACTGCATTAGAGTTGCCACAGGAAGGTATTGAGTGTAAAGAGTTGCTGGATTTGGGTTCATGTGTCTGAACAAGTGTAAGCATTTCTTTGCAATGTGGTTTTGATGCTAGGCCTCCTCCTCTCGAGGGGCTGCTACTAGTAGTTCTTCTGTTCATGCCTGGTTGAGGGGCAGGGAGCAGCTGAGCATGTTACATGTTTTTTGGATGCTTTTGGATGTCTGATGTGTTGTTTGGATCAATGACCTGTCTTGTCAGCTGCCAGTAGATTCTCGCCTGGCAGCTCCTTTGGGAGGAAGACTGTCTCTTTTCAAAAAAAATGGGATTTTATTCAAGACAAACAAATGGGTGTTGGATATTATGTTACAGATTTTATTTATTTTATTTCCATACCCCTTTCATTTATCTCCTCAACACTTTTCTGGACATTCCCAAGTTCAAGATGTTGGCGTTACACAGCTTTTACCCTCTGCTGCAAAGATCACACTGGATGGTAACTTTAGATCTCAAGGAAGCTTACCTTCATGTGCCTATAAGTTGCACAGTCAGATTTTAACGACAGATGCCTCGGACATTGCTTGGGGAGCTCATCTAAATGGAAAGTGGATAGACAAGTGGCTGCCAGACTACAGCATCTCATCTATCAACATGAAAGGAGGATAGCAGTCACAGTCCAGTTTAATGGCTTTCAAGGGAAGGAGTTACTTCCGGCAGGTGGTGTTGACACAGACAACACAACTGTCATGTACATCAACACATCAAAAAAGGGGGGGACTCACATCTTATCCTCTGCAGGCAAGCAATGATTTTATGGGACTGCGCTAAGCTTTCCTGTCCCTTCCTTGCTGTGAAATGAACTTTTGTACTGTTTCATGTGGAAGGTGTTTTAGTCTGTAAAAATATTGATATGTATATATCATGTGTTTGCATTTCTGCTTTGTGTCTCTAACATTCTTGTACGACTGATTTTGACCATATTTTTGACTCAGATGTTTGATTCTCTGTAAACTGTTTTTTTTTTTTTGAGCTTTTCTCCTCGGGTCTCCACTGAAAATGGGCCACAAGCCCAGCTGGACCAACCCGGTTAACAAATGTCAATAAATAAATAGATTAAATAAGGTTACAAAACATCTTAATACGGCAATTGATCAGATGTTTCCCATTCCAATGGTTTCTTCTTAATTTGGGGATCTATTGCTCTGTCCTGCTGTGGTGTTATCAGTTAGATTTTCTACACTAAATCCTTTGCTTTGCAGGTAATCCATAATCTCAGTTTTTATTTCTTTAACTTCTACATTACTAATCCTCTTTTCTACATTTCCTTTTAGTTTTCTTTTTTTTTGTATTGTAAAATGTTCCATATCCAGATGTCTTTGCTTGTATTTCTCTTCAAATGTCTTTGGTGCTGCTCTTTTTATATTGATTAGTTTTGCTTTCTCCTTTGCATCAATATTGCACCATATTTAATATTTTTTTTTTCTTTCCTGTGTCCATATTTCATGTCTCCTGCTCCTCTTGTTACCCTTGTTTGGGGGACTCGTTGTTCCATCATGTTGTGATATAACTGTGTTAGACTTTCTACACTAAATCCTTCACTTTGCAGGTATTCCATAACTTCAACTTCTACTTTTTTAACTTCTGCTTCAGTGATTATTCCCTCTTTGTGGTTTTATTTTTGTATTTTCCCTATCTGTATGCCTTTGCCTATATTTTTCTTCGAATATCTTTGGGGCTACTTTTTTTTTTTTTTATGGTTTAATTTGGCTTACTCCTTTGCATAAAAATTGCACCATATCAGATCTCTTTCTTTACCATGTCCATAATTCTTTTGTATACCTTTAAAAAAATCTCTAGATTTTGTTCTTTATATTTTCACACTTCATGAGACACTTCTTTTTCCAGACGGCCCAAGGTTTCTGGTTCTGTATAATGTTTTTTATAAATTTGTTGTAATAATGAACACAAATTTTTATTTGAGGCTGCTGACCTTTTTTTTTCTTGTGCAAGTATTTTTGTTTCCTCTAATTCTCCCTCAATCTTTTTGTATATTGTCTGTCTGGAAATTCTGGGCTTTTTGCATAGTAGTAACGTACATAATTTCTTTTCATATCTTCAGTAGTCCACTCTTCATATTTATGGCTCTCTTTTATCCTGTCAGTTTGTGATTTGTATGGACTACTACTTCCTTCTACAATGGGGGGGGGGGGGCTCTCCTCCGAGCCTGACCTAGCACCATTGTAGGAATGTTTGTGTCTTGAGGATTCTACACTGTCATTTTTTTCAGTACTGGCACCAGTGCCCCTACCAGGATCAAGCATGTTTATCCTGGGTCTTGAACCTGCTTTTGTCCATGATGTATGTTGTATAAAATGGTCTGTATGTCAGTGTCGTCTTGGTGAGATTTTGTGAAAAAGTGTCCAACTCGTGATGGTACCCGCCAAGACTTTAGGATAAATTCAATTATGACAATACTGCTCTCCTTTGCTTGCTGATTTATCGCCTCTCCATTCTGACCTGACTTCACATGTGGAAAATCCATTGGTACTCAAAATCTGTATTGTCACAGTATCACAACACTTCCACTCCTTGGACACCCCGCTTCCCCTCCTCCCATCTCAAGAAGGAATTTGGTAGAATGGTCAGGTCCATCCTCAACCCAGTATATTACCTTTCACTCCTTTTCCTCCTGTTCAAGTTCACACAAATGCCTCGGATGAGGCATTGAAGGAGGTGAGCAGGATCACACTGAGTGCAGGGGAGAATGGCACTCCTAGTTCCTGAAGTTACATCCATCCAGCCACAACCCCTTTTTTCCCATTTCAGACTAAAAGAAATGAGGATTCTTTTGCAAGCTGTGCAGATTTTTATTCAGCTTTGTACATAGGCAACACCATAGTCATGTGGTATATAAACAAAGGCACACCATGACTTGCCACCTGTGCAGGTTAGCACAGGAGGTATGAAACTGGTTAACACAAATGAACATCATGCTCACAGCCATATACATCCCTTCTCAGGGCAGTGTGACAATAGACTGCTAAAGCTGCTTCCTGGATGACCCCCCTCAATTTGACTTTGAACAGAGAGGTTTTTCACATCACACTCGAGTGCGACACTCCACAGATCTGTTTGCTTCACCAACTACCATCAGATGCCCCATTTCTGCATTAAGGATCCTTGCTGCACAGCCTGGAGGATGGATACCTTCTTTTTCCAGGGGACAGAGAAGTTCCTGTGTCCCATCCCCAGCCTCTTTTTCCAAAAATTATTCTCAAGGCACAAAAGGAATCACCAAATTTCCTTTAAATTGTCCCATGTTGGCCAAGGCAACATTGGTGCCTCCTCCTGTTTCACCTGGCAAAGGAAAATTACAAGAGAATTCCTCTACAACTGGACCTGTTAACTCAGCAAAAAGGATTGCTGTTCCACCCGAGTCTTCTTCTGTCAGTCTGACCTTATGGATGACAAGATTTTAATCCCTCAAAGATATTTGTTCTCTGAGGAAGTTGTAAGAGTCATACAAGAGGCTAGGAGACCTCCTCCTAGAAAACCTTGCACTGCAAAGTAGAAAAGATTTTCTTACTGGTACTGAAAACATAGTCAGGATCCACGTTTAGCACAGGTCCCGATGGTATTGTAATACCTCTCCAAACTTCTTCAATAAACTACTTTTCCATTAAAGCTTACCTGTCAACTCTTGATACCTGCCACCCTCTTAGCCCTCTTAATTATGGCTAGGCAGGAAGGCAAGCCTTTCCTCAGGGGAGTTCTGCATCTTAACCCAGCAAGGAAACCCATCTCTCCCCACCTTGGGATCTTAATTTTGTGTTGGAAATGTTTACTCTGCTTCCCTTTGAACCAGCTTCTTCCACTTCTCTAAAATTCTGTACTTGGAAAGTCATCCTCCTCCTGTTCCTCAGCTGTACCTTCTTTTATTTTTCACAGAGAGGGTATCCTTCAGGCCTAATCCATTCTTCATGCTTAAGGTAATGAGCGAGCTGTCTATATCAGTCAGTTCTTCCCACCTTATTTCCCAATCCCCAAAACAAGGAGAAGGGTCTTAGATTCTCTGGATATTCGCAGGCAGCTCGGATTTTACCTAGACAAACTAAATCCTTCAGAAAGACCGACCAGCTGTTTGGCTGTCCCAGCTTAGGGAACATTAAGTAACATTAACTCTACCCCCTGCCAGCCAGACCTTAACAACAGACGCATCAGATTATGCCTGAGGGGCCCACATGGCAGGAAGATGCATTCAGGGCTTACGGACACCAAAACAAATGCATCTGCATATCAACCAGAAAGAGATACTAGCTGTTCAAAATGCCCTAACAGCCTTCAAGGACTTACTTCATCCAGGGCAACTACTGATAAAGACGGACAACACCACAGTTGTGGTATATAAACAAGCAAGGGGGCACACACTCATACCCCCTCTGCAGATTAGCCATCGCACTGTGGGACACAGCTTTGACCTACCAAATACATCTTCAAGCTCAATTCCTGCCAGGAAAACAAAACTCTGGCAGACGATCTATGCAGAAACCTTATGGATCCCCATGAGTGGAAACTAAATCCACAAGTCTTCAGCATGATAACAGAGAAATCGGGGAGCCCAGACATAGATCTATTTGCTTCTCCACAAAATTATCAATTGAAAAGATTCTGCACAAGGACTTATCACAGACAAGCATGGAAAGTGGACGCTCTGTCCTTCAGTTGGAAAAACCTATTTGTTTACGCCTTTCCCCCTGTGCCCCTTCTACCCAAGGTCCTCCTAAAAGTCAGACAAGATAAGCCAAAGATGATATTAATTGCCCCGGACTGGCCCCGCCAGTACTGGTACTCAATCCTAAGGAACTTGTCTCAGTACCCAGCTTGGACCTTGCCTCAAAGACCGCAACTACTGTCCCAGCAAAACAATCAGATCCTGCACAATCAACTACAGACTCTGATCCTGGCAGCATGGCTAATCATGTAGTCATGCAAACAACACCTCTCAGTAAAGCTGTGATGGATGTCATTTTAGAAGCCAGAAGGCCTAGTACTAGAAAATCTTATGCTGACAAATGGAAGAGATTCTGTGCTTGGAATCAAGCACAAGGAACTGATACAGCAGAACCAAATATTCCTCAGATATTACAATACTTAACTGCGATGCTTGACAAAGGCCTATCTTTCTCATCAATCAAAATCCATGCCTCTGCCATTTCGGCTCATTACAGTACAGAGCCTCCAATCTTTTCTCATCCTTTACTAAAGCAGTATCTTAGAGGAGCCAAAAATGTAAGGCCTCCTAGAAGATCACCATTACCTGCATGGGACCTCAATTATGTGTTAGAAAAACTCACCCTGCCTCCATTTGAACCAGCTGCTACCGCTGATCTAAAGTTCTTATCATGGAAAACAGCTCTGCTGCTAGCAATTACTTCAGCAAGAAGAGTTTCCGAGCTACAGGCCCTCATGGCTGTAGAGCCTTTTATCATATTTTACCCAGACAGGGTGTCTCTGAGGACAGATCCTACTTTTATGCCTAAGGTGGTGTCTGGTGTGGCCCTTAACCAAACAATTCATCTGCCAACTTTCTATCCAAATCCGCAGAACAAGGGGGAGAGAATTCTGCATTCCTTGGACGTACACAGACAGCTAAGATTCTACCTGAGCAAGGACTAAAGCTCCAAGAAAAACTGAGCAATTACTAGTGTCATATGCTGCAGGATTAGAAGGAAAGGCTATTTCAAAATAGACAGTTTCAAAGTGGATAAGCCACTGCATCCATTTCTGCTACTTTTACACCATGGTAAACCTGTGCCCAAGGGTATTAAGTCTCATTCCACCAGAGCTGCAGCTACTTCTGCAGCCTTTCTCAGAGGAGTACCAACCAAAGACATTCTAGAGGCTGCTACTTGGAGTTCTGTTCACACCTTTACAAAGCATTACCATTTGACTCTAAGACCAGGGCAGGCTTTGCCACTGCAGTGCTGCAGGGCCTTATAGCGGCACCTAATGCTGTTTAGCTCCAGCCCCCCAACCATAGCTGTGGGATTCTACCCAAATGTAATGACTGCAACAGTGAAACACGAAGAACATAATACAGTTGTGTACACTTACCATAAATGTAGATGTTCGAGTGTATTCACTGTTGCAGTCCAGGTTGCCCTCCTGCCCATCCCCCTGTCATTCTGAAATTTATCTTTCCTTCTCTGTCTCCTACAACCTATGTGGTGTATTTGCTTGTAGATGAAGGTAAAGTTTTTATTGATGCATGTATTTGTACATTTATATAAATTGGCTACCTTTTAGGGGCACCTGACATCGGGGGCAAGAAATACCAAAGAAAATGGCGTCTGCTGCATGTTTTATACCCCTGATGACCTGACGTCATGGAAGAGTAGACAGCAACCGGCACAGGACCCAAGATTTTGGAATTCAGGCCGACTGAGGGCAACGTGCCAGCAGATTACCCAAATGTAATGACTGCAACAGTGAATACACTCGAACATCTACATTTATGATAAGTGTACACAACTGTACTTTGTGAGGGATTTGGGGCACCCAGGTTGATACCAACCTGACTTTTGACCACCATTTTGCTTCCGTGGTACGGAAAGCCTTCTACATGGCCTACCTAATAAGTAAGGGTTCAGGAACAAGGAGGTTATAACATCCCTGTATTCCTCCCTTTTAAAGGCCTATTATTGAGTACAGCGCACCTTTCGGCATGTACCTTGCAAAGCACATGCATCAGCTAGAGAGAGCACAGAGGTTCCTCACCAGGAGAATCCAGCGCCTCAAACATCTACCATACACAGATAGGCTAAAAGCCCTATGCCTCTACTTAGTTTCATACAGACTCCTCAGAGGTGACCTCTGTCTGGCATACAAGGCAATCATGGACCCCACCTTGATGGGACTTTCGCATGTCCGCAAGTCAAGCTCCACTCAAGTAACCCACACACATGACCTCAACCTGGTCTGTGACATCAACAGGACTTATTGGAGGGACAGATTTGTGTCCTGGAGAGTGCCTCATCCATAGAATAGACTCCCTCTCCACATCAAGCATAGTACCTGTTTACCCCTTTTTAAACGCAATGTGGATAACTGGATTGGCAACAGAAAATATACCCATGGGATTCCACCCAATTCCTTGCTGGACACGGGGTATTGGGTACTGATTTGTCTAAACCTGGGCTAAACTCTTGGCTAGGCTTATAAGGGCCTCAGGGCCAATAGCCTAGTAACCTCCTATGATCCTATAACCTAGAGGCATTTACATGCACACACACACACGCATATTCCCATCCCCTAATGCTGAAAGTTTTTGAATGTCTAACTTTTTTTTATTAAACAAAAAAAAAAAACTTCCTCAAATTAGCTTCTGTGTTTCAACACTGATAATGCTAAAACACACCTGTACTTATGCAATACTACATTCGACAGAATCTATACATGTACACAGTCCACATGAAACACACCACTGTTCAACAAATTTAAATCCCCAAACTAACTCTCAATGACGTGTCTTTTGACAAAACATTTATAAACGCGTGTATGGTGGGAAAAGTTCAGTTAATATCCGTTAATATTGCTGCTTCTCACACGAACCTTACATTTTTGGGTCACATAATCCTGTGATGGTTCTTGTACAAACCTCATCATGTTATGTATTATCTTGAAGCAGTTTATTATATGTAGTCTGTTCCATGGATTCTTACAGGTGTTCTAACTGAAGTCACTGTTGCAGTATTCATAACAGGTGGGTTTTCGTCACTGTCATCCAGCTGGAGTACCAAAGCTTTACCTTCCCAAGGGCATACGTCTGACGTGTGACCTCAGTTCATGTCCATTGGGGTATAAAGATGAACATATGCATGTGATCTTTAGACTGTCTCGACACCAACCCGATCACAGGTTGTGCACCTGTCTGACTGATAGACATTTGCTTCACTAATCATCGGAAAAGTGCCCATTTGGGGAAGCTTCCATTTCGTGTTTCTTAGACTGCATTTTAAATTTGTTAGATGTCAGCTAGAAGTATTAAGTGCGAGTACAGTAGACAGATCCCTTTAAGTGCGAGTACAGTAGGCAGATCCCATACAAGGACTTGCAGCACTAAGTGCCTTTTTTGCCTTGCCCAGAAAACTACTACATATCCTACCCCATCTGTTAATTGCTTGTCCCTAAGACCCTCAGGTAAAAACTGATCTCTCCAATTGAAATGTCTAGCTCAGTCTAAGATGGTGGACTGTCTGGCTTCCAGCATGACCCTCTCCACTAAAAAGGAACTCGAAACCCTGAGATGATTTACAGTCCAGTGTCTCTGAGTCAGACATACCCACTGAGGTGGTCGAAGCAGCGTACAGCAGATTACCTCTCAGGCACCTGCTGCAGAGACCCAGTTGGAGTCCAGTATGGCCCCTGAGGCCTTGCAGACTGTGACTATTGCATTTTATAGGGCCTGCACAGAATCCCTCAGATCCTTGTATTGGAAGACATCCCTGGTATGCTTATTGAAATGAGACAAGGTTTCGAACTCCAGAGGTTCATGCAAGTGTTTATCATCCTTAAAAAGAAAAAAAACAGAAGGAAAAAAAAAACAGCATGTGACATCCCCCACAATTTCCAGAGAAAAAGAATGAATGGACTTCTCTCAGGGCTAATTTAAAGCTATCACTTTGAATGGCTGTCAAGGCAAATCTCTGAGATACAGAAAAGATCCTACAGCCTTCTAGAGATAGTTACTCTAGACCTTTCACCAGTTCCCCAGTCCAGGAGGCTTATCAGAATGCCTTTCATTCTTCCTCCTTAACCGTTGATTCTCAGCCACCTGCTGCTAGAAGACTAGACATATTTTATAAGGTCCCTGATTAGCTTAAATAACTGTATAAAGATCCTACAGTTGATCTGCTGGAGTTTGTCTCTCCTCAGATAAGGCATTCAAGCTGCTTCTAACTGCTAATGCCCTCCCTGCAGACAGGGATAGCAGGGATATGGATAGGTGTTAAGAAAGTCTACACCTCCTCCACTTAAGCATTCGGAGCTATTAATTATCACAAACAAGTGACTTAAATACCTGCTCTCTGTCCTGCAATCTCTGCATAAGGTCATGACAAAACCCCAGACAGCAGAGACTAAATGGCAAATGCAGTCTGTTCTGCCCCAAGCTATACAGGTAGACACAGCATCAAATGCAGCTATGATGTGGTGGATGCTATGTAGAGGGCTGCTACCACATGCTCGGTGATCAGATGAGGGGTTGGGTGGGTGACCTAATGGTTAAGGTGTTTGCCTTAGAAACACAAGGTGCAGGGTTTGAGTCTCACAAGGGTTAATTGGCTAGGCTTAAAATGGCTCGCAAGGGCAGTTAGATAAGTATGAGTCAGTGAACCTATCTATGAACCTATGATATGCATGGCTATAGGGTCAGCCCATCCCTGAATACTTCAAATCTAAAATCTTGAATTCCCCTTTGGACAGGGGCTTTGTTTGTACCACAGGCTGCCAGTCTTTTCAAAATTTTGCAAGACCATGGAAGAGTATAGGAAGTTTTTGTCTCTGCAGTCCCTAGACAGCTAGGACCTACCTGACCAGATCTGCTTCCTTTGCTAAGAAGGGTCCTAGGCCCTCTCATAAACATAGAAACAAATTTCTGACCAACCACAGAGGGATTCCTTTCAGGGAACCTTCTTTTAGAAGCAAAACTCTATCTTCATCTCTCCCCCACCCCCAACCTCCATCCCTCTACTCCCCTTTCAAAAAGACTCTCCTCCTCTCTTTTGGGAGGCCGTAACTGCAGACAAATGGGTTTTGACAGTTATCAAAAAAGAGTATGCTATGTCATAGGAAAGTATCCCCTCTCTAAAACATATTCCCCATCCACCTCCCAACCAGCTTCCTTGCCTTGGTCCTTTTTTTTCAGGACTTGCTAGCGCAGGACACCATAGAAGTAGTACGTTCGCCATTTATAGGAAAAGGGTTTTTATTCCAGGAGCTTCCTTGCACCAAGGAAGGAGAGATAGTGGAGGCCCATCCTGGATCTGTCCCTGCTAAACACATTCCTGAAAGTGCTAACCTTTAGAATGCTTTCTCTTCACACCTTCCACCCCTTCATTCTTCCTCAGGTATTTTTGATGTCTGTAGATCAGAAGGATGCCTGTTTTCACAGCCCCATTTATCCTTCTTGCAGGAAATTCCTCAGGTTCTTCTCTGGCTCATCACATTTACAGTTTACTGCTTTACTCTTTGATCATTCCAGTGCCCCAAGAGTTTTTATAAAATGTATAGTTCCTGTGGTGGCTTTCTGCCGCACTCAGGAAATTCAGATTTCCATTTAACTAGACAACCTGTTGATTCAGGCTCTGTCCTCTAGCATCTACACTTCACAGAACAGTTTGTAACCAATCTGAGCTTCACCTTCAGTTTCAAGTAAGTCTCATTTCACTGCCACTCAAGATCTAGTCTTCCTGGATGGTAGACTAAACACAAGCAGAATGCAGCCTTTTTCCCCTCAGGAAAAAAAAGTCCAAAACCTGAGAAGCTTCTTCCAAACCCTCTACTCAAGTGATTCACTGCATTGCAAGTGAGATCCTCAAGGCTGTGTTGTTCATGCATCCATCATAAGGATTCCACTGGACAGACTATGAGGAAAATTCAGTGGTACCTCAAATCAATGTAGTCTCAACATTTACATCCCTTGGACAGATAGATCCCTTGCTGTCCTACATCAAGGAATTTTTATGGTGGGAGAAGCAGGTTTCTCTCAACCCAGGTCTTCCTTTTGCCCCAGCTCCTTGCAATCAAATTCTCCACACCGATGCATCAGACAAGGCTTGTGGAGACCTGGACAGGATCCCAAAAAGTACAGGGGAAATTGATCTCCTCTCTCCTGAAGTAATATATCAACCTGAAAGAATTGAGGGGCTTTCTGCAGACTTTCATACACCTTTGGAAACCAGGCACTCTCTTGGTGTGCACAGTCAACACCAGAGTGATGTGCTATATAAATAAACAAGGGAGGCACAAGGTCTTTTTCCCTGTGCAGGGTGGCACAGAAGGTTTGGCAAATGGCCACTCAGTTAAACATGATCCTCACAGCAGCTTACATTCCCTCTGTAGAGAATATGTTGGCAGACTCTTTAAGCAGGGAACCTGTGGACCCCCACAAATGGACCCTGAACTGACTTTTCTTCAAAGCAATCCTGTGCCACTGGGGCACTCCACAGATAGACCTCTTTGCACCTCTGGAATATCATATTCCTTGGTTCTGTACCAGGGCAACATCTCCTTTGACCTGGAAGACTGGAACCTTCTCCTTCCACTGGACAGTGAGGTTCGCCATATGCCTACCGTTCACTGCCACTTACTCCAAGGGTCCTACTAAAAATCCAGAAGGATGTTCCAAAACTACTGCTCTTGGCCCTTTTCTGGCTGAGACAGCATTGACTTCCCATCATGATGTTCTTCGTGTTTCACTGTTGCAGTCATCACATTTGGGTTATCTGCTTGCAGTAGTCCTCAGTCAGCGTGATTATCAAAGTCTTGGGTCCTGCATCAGTTGCTGTCTCTTCTTCCGTGATGTCACGTAGTCAGGAGTATAAAGCATGCAGCCAACGCCATTATATCCGTTTTTCTTGCCGTGGTGCCAGAAGCAGTTCGCAAGTGCCGGTCGGCTGACTCCTGAAATTTTTGTTTGAGTTTCAGAACCGAAGTCTTCAATTAAAGCTAAGTACCCCATTGGGGAAACTTTTTCTTGCTCTAAACCGATGTCAGTAAAAGTCAATAATTGTATTTCTTGTGGAAAGCAAATACCTCATAAAGATTTTCATTCGTACTGTATTGCTTGCCTAGGCCCTGACCACGACTTTACCTCATTGTCGGTTTTGTGCCTTATGTAAGCAATGAACTGTTCGTCGTTGGTATATTTACGCTTCTAAATATTTTGGTACTCAGTTTAATTATCCAGATATGTCTTCGGTTAGCCATCCGATCACCGACATTCTGAAAGAACACAAAGATAGACAGAGACAGGCCGCCTAGGTCCAAAGCTGCCAACAACGCTTCTCTTAAGCCAGTCACCAGTTTGCCGGTACTCAGTGAGGCGCTTTCCCAGCCCCTGATACCTGCTACATCAGATTCGCATGACTCTACGGAGATCCATTTGGAGTCTGGTATGCCGCGAGATGTTTCAACTGTGGAACCTGTGGATGTCTCTACCTTGGATGGGTCTGGGGCCGCTGTGCAGGCACCGGCTTCTGAGGGTGTATTCAGACCTACTGACTTGCATATTAAACCAATGCCATCTTCTTCAAGGCCTAAAACTTGAACCATGCCTAGAAAACCGACACCCAGACCGCATGGTCAGGCCTCTATGCCTAAAAAGCAAATGATAAGAATGGCTGAAGACCTTATTATTTTAATCGGGGGAAGCCAACCTTCCCCCTCTGAGACCTAGGACTGAATTTGCTTATGATACTTCTGACCAGGATTCTGAAATTTCTGTTTCCTCTAATGACCAGGATTTACCCTTATCTACCTATGTGGATTCTGATGCAGAGGACTCCATTCCCTCTGCCCCCCCCCCCCACACACACACACACACACAGAGGTTTTCCCTTTTGGTGAAACCTTGCATACTCTTATAGAGCATTTTCATTGGGAAAGCCTGGATTACTCTGATTCCAAAAAGAGGCTTAGGGATTTCTTACTCCTGCCCCAGCACAGGCCTTTAGCTATGCCTCCTGAACTAGACATTGTTGATGATGCCTTTTCAGAATCTAGCTTTTCTCCTGACTCTTTACCTCCTGCTCCCTGAAAACCTGATAGATATTACAGGGTTCCTGACTCTCACTAGTTCCTTTTTAAAAGTCCTACTGCGGATCCTGAGACCATTTCACAGGGACCCAAGGGCATTAAGGCTACTACTGCCAAAAATCCTACCCCCTCTGATAGAGATTCCAGGGCGCTGGATAGATGGGGTAAGAAGGTATACACTTCTGCAACCTTGGCCATTAGGGCCTTAAATTGCCAGTTTCATATGTTAAAGTATCAGCCGCATATTATGGGATTGTTTAAACAGAAAACGGTGTTGATTCCTGTTGAAAATAAGGATTTACAGGATTTAATGCATTCTGCTGAACAGGTTGTGAAACATACTTTGCAATGTGGTTTTGATTCACTAGAGAAATCTTGCAGGGCTGCTGTCACTGGGTCTGTACTTAGAAGGCATGCTTGGCTTAAGGAGCAATCCTTGTCTGATCATGTTAAAGCTAAATTGCTGGATGCTCCCTTAAATCAGGACCGCCTGTTTGGCAACAAGGCAGAAGTTTTTAAAAAGATGGAGGAAAAAGCAAAATCTATGCAAACTGTTAAAGATTTCCTACAAGTACAGCCTCCAAGATTTAGTAGGCATTGGCCCTCTAAGAATTGGTCCTTCCCTGCCTCAAAGGAAATGTGAACAACTGCTGGTGGCATTTGCTGCAGGGGCAGAGGGGAATGCTATTTCAAAGCAAACCATTTCTAAATGGATAGGCCATTGCATTCATTTCTGCTATAAGCACCATGGAAAACCTACCCCACAGGGGATAAGACCACTTTCAACCATAGGTTCATAGGTTTATACTAGGCTATCTGCCCTAAGGCATTTATAAGCCTAGCCCAAATTTTTGTGGCTTACGCCACCCCTTATATGAAAAAATACTGTGCCCATTAGTTTGTTGTGCCTCTGTCCAGCAGTGACACAGATATGATTCCCGGGGTAAACCTACGATCTCCCATCCACAGGTCTAGATTTCTCTTGAACAGAGTCAGCGAGGTGCTCTGCCTCACATGGACAGGGATTTTATTCCACAGCATAGGGAGTCTCTGAGTGATAAATCTATCCCTCCAGCACGTCCTATTTATATCCGTGCTAACGTTTAAGTCGCTTGCTCTAGTGGTTTCGGTGGATTTGGATTTTTGAGGTGGAGCATGTCCATTAATTCGGGTTGGACATGGCCTTGTATGTCAGGCACATGTCACCTCTGAGCAGACGGTATGCGACTGAATAGAGCTGGAGTTTCTTCAATCTGGCAGCATATGACAGATTTTGGAGTCCCTTTATCCTTTTGGTGAGGAACTTTTGGGGTCTCTCCAATTGCTGCAGATGTCGGGTGAGATACATCCCGAATGGGGCATTGTACTCGATCATTGGTCTGATAAGTGAAGAGTACAGGGGAACAATGACCTCACTAGATCTGGATGTGAATCCCTTCATGATCAGGTGGGCAATGTAGAAGGTCTTTCTAACCACTTTAGCAATGTGAGTGTCAAAGAAAGGCCACTGTCAACCTGGGTCCCCAGGTCCCTGATAACCTCTTCTGTGCTTAGTGGATTGCCACCTATATGGTAGCTTGGGGTTACCTTGTTTTTCCCAAGGGTATGACTATACATTTTTGGCGTTTAACTTCAGGCCATGGCTCTGGCACCAGCTATCTGTTTCCGTGAGTCCCTTCTGAAGGATATCCGTGTCCGATGCACTTTCCACTATGGCCCAGTTTGCAGTCGCCTGCAAACTTTGTCAGCCAAAGTCCTCCCATGTTGGCCTGTACTTCTGAGAAGTAGATGCCAAGCAATAGGGGCCAAGGACCGAGCCCTGTGGGACACCACTTGTGACCGGCTTGGAGTCTGACAGCCAGCAACTCTAACCCTGTGGGTTCTGTCCTTAAGCCAGTTTGCAACCCATCTTGTGACATATGGGTTTACATTTAAGCTGGTAGTTTTTCTACAATACCCGAGTGGGGTATTGTGTCGAAAGCCTTGCAAGGTCAAGGTAGGCTGTATGGACTGCCTTTCCTCATCAATGGCCTTGGTGACTGTTTCAAGAAGTCGACCAAGTTCAAAAGGCATGATCTTCCCTTGACAAAGCCAAACTGGGTTGGGTCCAATGTCTGCAAGTCCCTATATCTTTGTTTATGAGCTCCATTATGATCCTCTCCATAGCTTTGCAGACTAGACTTGTTAAGCTTATGGGCGGTAATTACCAGGGTCCGTGAGGCGCCGCCTTTGTGGAGTGGGACCACAGTTGCCGACGCCACTCCTTGGGCACGTATCCTGTGGTAAGGCTGAGATTAAACAGCTGCCTTATGCGGGTTTAATTCCTCATTTAGCTCGTGTAGCACACAGCCGGGGACACCATCCGGTCCCATTGATGCTGTGTTTTTAGCTTTAGAGAGAGCAGCTTTCACCTGCGCATTTGAGATGTCCGGGAGGCTACACTCGGCTGGGATAGTTATCTCTCCTTTAGGGGGGGAGAGGGGGGTGAAATTTGCACTGAACCTGTCTGCCAGTATGTTGGCAATGTCTGTGGGTTCAGTGATTTTTGTATCATTTTGGACTAATTCTGAGCATATCTGGGAGTTTCCACCCAGGATGTCCTTCATGGATGCATCTGCAGTCATAACAACTGGGTTGTCCTGTCGTCAGGCAGCCCTTCAGTCGGCCGGATTACAAAGTCCGGGTCCGGCTTCGGCTGATGTCGCTCTTCACCCGACGTCATCTCTGTTGGTCTTCGGGTATAAAGGCATCAGCCGACGCCATTTTCCTCAGTCTTTCTTGCCCGAAGCAGAAGCTGTTCGCAAGTGCCGGTCGGTCGGATCCAGAGATTACTTCTACCGAATACTACTTCGAAGACTTCTAAAGCTAAGTACCCCGTTGGGGACTCTTTCTTGCCTCAGCCGATGTCAGAAAAAGTTAATAATTGTTTAACCTGTGGGAAACAAATACCTCATAAAGATTTCCACTCTTATTGTCTGCCTTGTTTAGGCCCAGCCCACAACGTAGCAGCCTGTTCGCCTGTGCTTCTTTCAACCGACGAACGCTTAGGCGTCGGTCGGAGTTTGCTGAACAGTTTTTCGGTTCTGATTTTGCGTACATTATGCCGTTGGATCCTCCGACTTCCCAATCTGCCAAAAAACGCAAAGATAAAGACCGACACTTGCGGTCCGCGGTTTCGGCCGAAACCATGGTTAAGCAAACCGAGTGTCTCGGTTTCGGCGAAACCAAGAAAACTGATCAAAGTACAGCTGAATCTATCTCTACAACTGAGGCCCCTGCTACCACTCTTGAATCGGCCTCAGAAATTTTATCCACTACGGTGGTTGCCACTGACTTATCAGACACCATTCCCTTGGATGTCTCTACCCCAGCACGTGGTGCTGCTAGGCCTCCAGCAGCCATGTCCATTAAGGCCTTTGCCAGGGCTAAAGCAGCCAAGACTACTAAAACAGTGCCTGTTAAACCCCTACAACCAGGCCCTCCTCTAGTTCTCAAATGCTTACTCTGGCAGAAGATTTAATTTCATTAATTAGAGGATCTCAATCTCACCCAGTCAGGGCCTCTCAGCCCCAGAGAAGAGACCTAGGGCAGAGCCCCCTGAGCCAGTGTCCTCTGATGATTCTGCCGATGAATCAGACGTAACTGACCAGCCAGAGGCTCCTTTCTCCAATTTTGAAGACTCAGATGCTGAAGAATCTATTCCAGCTGCTTCCCACCAGAAGAATTCTCCTTTGGGGAAACCTTACATGCCATGCGAGCAGTTCCAATGGCAGCAACAGGATTTTTCAGACTCCAGAAAAAGACTTAGGACCTTTCTGCACCTTCCACAGCACAGGCCCTTAGCTATACCTCCTGTTCTCTCTGTGGTGGATGATGCTTTCAATGATGTCTGCTCCGCACCAGATTCTTTACCTCCAGCCCCTGCCAAACCAGACAGGTTTTACAGGGTACCAGACACTCATCACCACCTTTACAAGGCCCCACTTGCAGATCCCAAACTATATCCCAGGGTTCCAAGGCAGTAGTCACGACCATAGCTAAAAGCCCTATTCCTTCTGAAAGGGAAGCAAGGTCATTAGACAGATGGGGCAAAAAGGTCTACACTTCAGCTACTCTCTCAGCTAGAGCTTTAAACTGTCAGTTTCACATGATACAATACCAAGAGTTTATGCTTGATCAGTTAACAAAAAAGCTAACCACTGATGAATCTCTTGATAACAAATATGTATTAGAAATGGTAAATAACATACAACAGGTTAGTAACCATTCCTTAAAATGTGGCTATGATGCACTGGAGGCTTCATTTAGATCAGCCATGACTGGCACAGTGATAAGAAGGCATGCATGGCTAAAGGAGCAAGCTTTACGGATCATGTTAAAGCTAAGTTACTAGATGCTCCTATGGATAAGACAAGTTTGTTTGGTACACCTGCCCAGCAGGTTATGAAGAAAATGGAAGAAAAGGCAAAATCTGTTCAAACGGTTAAAGATTTCTTGCAGGTTCAACCACCAAGGTTTAGCAGGAACTGGCCTGCCAAAATTGGTCCTTTCCTGACTCCACAAGATCCCAAAGGGGCAGGAATAGACGTTCCAGAGGCAGAAACCAATCCAGAGGAGGTGCCTACAGAGGACAACAGTGGCAAGGTAACAACAGAGGCACAGACACAACCACTGCCACTACAACAACACAACCACAGTGACTTAACCCTAAATCCGCCTACCAGGGAACAAATAGCAGCTCCTCTAGGCGGCAAGTTAACCTTATTTTCAAAAAACTGGCAATATATAACAAAAGACAAGTGGATTTTAAAAACCATAGATCAAGGTTACCGGTTCCACTTCCACACTTTACCAGTCAAAAGAGGAATGCCAAATCTACCTCCAAATCAAAAAACAGAGGCTCTACAACAGATAATGCAGTTAGCAAACATGAGAGCTGTGGAAAGAGTGCCAACAGCAGAGCAAGGAAAGGGGTTCTACTCCAGACTATTCCTAGTTCCAAGAAAGGAAAAAAGTTGGAGACCAATTCTCGACCTGTCCACCTTAAATACATACATCATTGTCCCAAAATTCAAAATGCTGACCCTACAGCAACTTCTTCGGATGCTGGGCAAGGAGTGTTGGCTGGTAACTCTAGATCTCAAGGAGGCATACCTGCACGTCCCCATTCGACCAATCTGCAGAAGATACCTCAGATTTCTTGCAGGATCAGAGCACTATCAATTCTCAGCATTGCCCTTTGGCTTATCTACTGCGCCCAGAGTATTCACAAAATGCCTGGCATCAGTAATCGCCCATTGCAGACTACAGGAATTCAAATTTACCCATACCTGGACGACTGCCTGCTACAAGGGGACAACAAAAGCAAGCTGACAATAGATTTACAAAGGGTCATTTACTTGCTACAAGCACTGGGATACACAGTCAATTTACAAAAGTCAAGGCTGATACCATCCCAAACAAGGACATTCTTGGGCTGAATTGGACACAGTAAAACAAATGGCATTCCTAACTACAGAAAACAAAAGAACTCCCTCTTTACTTCTTGGCACTAACAAAACTGAACAAGTTAACAGCAAGAAAAGTACTGCAGGCCTTGGGCTTCATGGCATCATGCATAATCTTGGTCCCACTTGCCAGACTACATATGAGAAAACTACAGTGGTACCTAAAGAATTTATGGTCCCAACACAGACACAGCCTAGAAACAGAAATCCCACTAATTCCATGCTTAAAACAGGAGTTTCTATGGTGGGCTCAGGCATGCCAGTCAAACCCAGGGCTACCCTTTTGCAGATGTCAAGCAAGCCAGACCATCACAACAGACGCTTCAGACCTAGGATGGGGGGCCCACATGCTGGACAAATGCGTGCAAGGATTGTGGACACAGGATCAACTTCACCTGCACATCAACCTAAAAGAAATGCTGGCAGTAAAACTGGCAATCCAAAAGTTCAGACCATTTCTCAAAGAGGGCCAGTTGATGATAAGGACAGACAACACCACAGTTATGTGGTACATCAACAAACAAGGAGGCACTCATTCATACCCCCTATGCAGAATGACTTTGGAACTGTGGAACCTGGCACTCAGCTACAACATCCAGTTACAGGCAATATTTGTACCGGGAAAAGAAAATACTCTAGCAGACATATTAAGCAGAACCACATCGGATGCCCACGAATGGAAGCTGCACCCGGACATCTTCAAGACCATCTCAAAGAAATGGGGAATGCCTCAGATAGATCTATTCACATCACCTCTCAATCACCAGCTCAAAAAATTCTGCACAAGGACATTCCACCCACTAGCATGGAAAGTGGATTCGCTCTCCTTCAGCTGGAAAGGCCTAACAGCATATGCATTCCCACCTCTTCCCTTGATACACAAGGTATTACTAAAAATCAAGGAAGAACGTCCAAGGATAATCCTGATAGCTCCAAACTGGCCAAGACAACACTGGTACCCACTGCTGAGGAGCATGTCTCGGAACAATATGTGGCCAATACCCTGATGCCTTTGATGTTAACTCAGAACAACTACAGCATCATACATCCAAACCTAAAAACGTTGCAACTGACTGCATGGAACATCACATAGCAGCAGCTAATCCAGAACTTTCCCAAAGAGTTAAAGACATTATTCTTGAAGCACGCAGACCTTCAACAAGAAGGAACTATGCTGGAAAATGGAAAAGGTTTGTCATTTGGAGTACTGAAAGAGGAAAAGATGTGTCAAACATAGATATGCCTAACATTCTGGAGTATCTGGCCGAACTTCTTCATTCAGGCCTGTCCTACTCCTCCATCAAGATACATGCATCAGCTATTTCAGCAGAATACAGCTTTGATCCACCTGTTTTTTCGCACCCTTTGCTCAGGCAGTTCCTCAGAGGAATCAAGAATGTAAAACCTCCAAGGAAACCACCATTACCAGCTTGGGACTTAAACTTTGTGCTAGAAAAGTTGACACTATCACCCTTTGAACCAGCAGCAACAGCAGACCTACAACACCTGTCATGGAAAACTGCTTTCCTACTGGCAATTACTTCAGCAAGGAGGGTTTCAGAACTACAGGCCTTAATGGCAGTGCAACCCTTCCTAATCTTCCACCAAGATAAGAGTGTCCATGAGGACTAACCCTACATTTATGCCTAAGGTAGTATCCAGAGTGTCTTTAAACCAGGCAATCCACCTACCTACCTTCTTTCCCAACCCACAAAACAGAGGGGAAAGAATATTGCATACCTTGGAGGTACATAGACAGCTACGCTACTACTTGGACAGAACAAAAAGTAGCAGAAAGACTGACCAACTTTTTGTAGCCTATGCAACAGGACGGGAAGGAAAAGCAATTTCCAAACAGACAATCTCCAAATGGATAGGAAATTGCATACGATTCTGTTACTCCTTCCATGGAAAACCAGTTCCACAGAACATAAGACCTCATTCTACAAGGGCAACAGCCACTACCACAGCCTTCTTACGAGGAGTGGCAACCAAAGACATTATTGAGGCGGCTACTTGGACCTCCGTGCATACATTTGCCAAGCATTATAACTTGCCTCTATATTCCAGATCCCGAGCAGGGTTTGCCACTGCTGTACTGCAAGGGATCCTAAACACACCGTAATCTAGTTTTATCCTCCTCCCCTAGTTGGCTATGGTATTCTACCCAGTTGTTATGACTGCAGATGCATCCATGAAGGACATAGTACAGTTTTGTACCTACCATAAATGTAGATGTCCGAACTGGATAGCATCTGCAGTCAGGATTACCCTCCTCCTTCCCTCTGTGGTACTCCTAGGGTGTTTACCCTCCTAATAGCTAGCTGGTGGGGAGTCTTTTATGGTGTATTTGTTTGTATATATGTACATACATGCTTATTTTTGTGTTTACCTCTATCTTTTTGGAAACATTGGCATCTATCCAAATTTTGGCCTTCAAGAGGGCTACTGGCATCTGGGGCAAGAAACACTGAGGAAAATGGCGTCGGCTGGTGCCTTTATACCCGAAGACCAACAGAGATGGCGTCGGGTGAAGTGCGACATCAGCCGAAGCCGGACCCGGACTTTGGAATCCGGCCGACTGAAGGGCTGCCTGACGACAGGACAACCCAGTTGTTATGACTGCAGATGCTATCCAGTTCGGACATCTACATTTATGGTAGGTACAAAACTGTACTTTCCTAACATAGCTGAAAAAGGCCTTATGATTGTCCTTTGAATCCATGGCAATTTTTCTCTCAAAATTGGCCTTAGTTGATTTTATGAGTGCTCGTATTTTTTTACTAATAATGATCAGGGGTGACTTCCCTTTTATGGATTTTGTTCTATCATGTAATAGCTTTCTCCTCTTATTGTAAAGTTTGTTAATGGCTGGGGTCCACCAGACTGGACGTTTGCCCTTTGTGGAAAGAGTCTTGGTTTTATTTGGGATTGCCTGATCCATGCAGTCCTGGAGGTGTTCATAGAAGGCATTTGTAAGGGCTTCCGCAGCTTGGGTTGTGGTTTCCTCTGGCTCAGGGGCCTTGGGTAAATTTTTTGTGAAATTTGCTTTGGGGTTTTTTGGTTTTTTTTTTTTGGTTTCCAGTTTAGTTTAGATCAGCTCCCAAGGGTAAAAGGTTGGGGATTTTTCCCCCCTTTTTGGAAAAAAGGGAAAAATTTTTTTTTCATGGGCAGTATACTTTTCCGAAAATTTTAACTCCAGGAATTGGGGAAATTGGCTTGATAATTTATCTTTTTTATTTTTGGGAAATATTTTTTTTAGTCATTTTTATATGCTTAGGAAGGGGTGGGGGTTCCCGAGTTTTAAAGGCCGACACTTTTAAAAAAAATTTTCCATGGATTTACCGGAGGTTTTAACCCGGTTCCACCAACTGGGGGTTGGGTATTTTTGTTTGGGAAACCCTTTTGGGGGGCCCAAATAAAACCTTTTCGGGGCCTTAAACCCGGTTTTTTAAGCCAAAATGAGTTCTCCCTATAAAGGGGGTTTCATTTTAATTTTTATTAAATTCCCGTTTTTTCCCATTTTTTAGGGGGGGGATTTAGTTTGGCCTTGCCTAAAGGCACTTTTTGGGGGGGGCAAAGGGGGGCCTTTTAGCCAAAAATTTTAAAACCAGGGGGGGGGGGGGAAACCGGTTTGGGAACCCCGGGTTTTTTTCCCCGCAGGGCCCGTTGGGCTTGTCAAACCCCATTTTGGGGGGACCCCCGGCAACCCCAGTGGATCCCTTTTTTTGCCCCCCAAGACATTAAAAAAGGGGGGGGGGCCAAAAAAAAAAATTTGTTTTAACAGCTTTTACCTCTGCTAAAGATCACTGGATGGTAACTCTAGATCTCAAGGAAGGTAACCTACATGTGCCAAAAAGGCTAAGTTGCAGGAAGTATCTGGTTTCAGCTGGAAATTCTCATTATCAGTTTTTGCATTGCCCTTTGGCTTATCTACTCCCCGAGTATTCACAAAGGTTCTGGCCCCAGTGATAGCTTACTTCAGGCTAAGGAATTCAAATCTATCCTTACTTGGCCTGCCTGATTCTGGCTCAAGAAAAGGAAGACCTTCTACAGCATCTGGAATATGTTATAGCAGTGCTAAGATGCCTGGGGTATTCTGTGAACGAAATAAAGTCCAGTCTAGTACCCTCTCAAGACATGTGCTTTCTGGGTGTGAGACTGAATACAGCAGCCCAGATGGCCTTTTAACCCCGGACAAACAAAAGGTCTTCACTTTACTTCCATCAACTATCTCATCAGCCCGGGCTGACTGCAAGGACAGTCCTTCAAGCTTAGGGTTCATGGCATCTTGTATTCTGGTGCTTCCCAATGCCAAACTGCATATGAGGAAGTACAATGGTATCTCAAAATGTATGGACACAGCACTGCCAGGATTTGGACACTGTCATTCAAATAATACCTTGCCTTCAAAAGAATTTTTTGTGGTGGGCTCAGGAATGTCACCTAAACAACGGACTCTCTCTGCCCCGGGCCAGGGAGTCAGATTTTAACGACAGATGCCTCGACATTGTTTGGGGCAGCTCATCTAAATGGAAAGTGGATACAAGACAAGTGGGGTGCCAGACTAGAGCATCTACATATCAACATGAAGGAGATGTTAGCAGTCCAGTTTGCATTAATGGGTTTCAAGGAGTTACTTGTTCGAGGGGAGGTGTTGATTCTAACAGACAACACAACTGTCATGTGGTACATCAAGAAACAAGCGAGAACACATTCTTATCCTCTATGCAGGCAAGCAATGATTTTATGGGAGACTCCCTAAGCTTGCAACTAACTCTTCAGGCAAGGTTTCTGCCGAGCACAGAACTCCTTAGCAGATGTGTTAAGCAGACAAATCATGGATCCCCACGGTGGAAACTGGATCTTCATGTATTTCAAAATTGACAGTGTCATGGGGAACTCCAGACATAGATCTGTTCGCTTCTCCACTAAACCACCAGCTGCCAAAGTATTGCACAAAGGGGTTTCATCACACAGCTTGGAAAGTGGATGCTCTGTCTTTCAGTTGGAAAAACCTTCATGTGTATGCCTTTCCACCTCTGCCTCTTCTTCCAAAGGTACTATTAAAGGTCAGACAAGACAGGCCAAGGATGATTTTGATAGCTCCAGATTGGCCTCGGGAACACTGGTACCCACTACTGGGGTCTGGTAAGGAAGCCTCCATGGCCTTTACCTCTGATTCCTCATCTGTTATCTCAGAAGGATGGTCATCTGCTCAATGTCAAGCTTCACTCTCTTCATCTAACAGCCTGGCATATTCTGTTGAAACACAGCAGGTCTCAACTTCCTCAACAAGTTTTAAATGTGATTATGGAAGCTAGAAGACCTAGTACAAGGAAAGTGTCAGAAAAATGGAAGAGATTTTTATTTTGGAGTACAGCAAAGAATTTGAGATTTCTGAGCCTAATTTGAGTGTGGCTCTTCAATATCTTACTGAGTTATTGGACAAAGGTTTGTCCTTCTCTTCCATTAAGATTCATGCTGCAGCAATTTCAGCTCACTATGATTGTGACCCACCATTGTTTTCATCCTTTGTTCAAGCAGTTTCTTAGAGGGCAAAGAATATAAGACCCCAGGAGCTCCTACTCCTGCTTGGGATCTCAATTTTGTGTTGGAAAACTTACTCTACAACCTTTTGAGCCTGCGCTACTGCTGAATTGAAATACTTGTCAAACCCTTTTTTGGAATTGTGGGACCCTTTTTTATTTGTTCCCCCCTTCCTCCGGGATAAAAAAGTTCCTATGGTTTTTTTTTCCTGTTTTTTTTTTTTAAAAATGGGGGGCCCAAAACCCTTTTATTATGTGTGCAAAGTTATTTAAACGGGTTACCTTAAAAAACAGTATTTTTTTTGACATCGGGAAGGAGGGAAATTTAAAAAAATTTTTTGTAGAGTAAAAAAAAACTTACTGTTTTTAAATTTTAACCTGCTTTTTTCCCCCCCTCTTTTTTGGGAAAAAATCCTTGTTCCTTCCCTAAAGGACAAAAACCCCCCGTTTTTTCCCGGGTTTTCCTTTTTTAAAAAAAATTTTTTTTTTTTCCCAAAAAATAAATTTTTTTTTTGGGGAAAAAAAAAAACCCAAAAAATTAAAAAATTTTTTTTCCTTTTCCTTTTTTCCCAGGCCCCTTTTTTTTTTGTTCTCCTGGACATTTCTTCACTGTAATTTATCCAACTCAGTTTTCTTTCCTCTCTCCAGCTCTTGAAATCACCCATCTGTTATGAAAACTGCAGCAATGATTTTAGTTGGGACATAGTACAGTTGTGTAAGAACATACGATAACAGTAGATGTCTTACTGATCACTGTTGCAGTATTCCTTCTCTTCCTCCCTCCCCTCTACTCTTTGTCCTACAGATCACACACACGCACACATATATTCTTTCTTGGGGGAGTTTCCTACTTATTCAGACGACGCCCATCCTAACTGAACAGTTTCCTCTGTGTTCAGGCCACTGCCTTTGAAGATGGTCTTAGAATCTTGTACTTTCATCCATTTTCATACCCTGATGCGCACACGATGAGATCACTTATTGGATGTAGGTCCTTGGGGGGAAGGTAAAGTTTTGGTGCTCAGGATGGATGCCAGCAAAAAAAAAAAAAATTTTTTCACGAGTACTGCAACATTGGTCAGTAGGACATTACTGTTGTGGTAAGTTCTTACATTACTGTACTTTTTATTTTGTGATGGCAGTAAAGTCAAGATGATTCTAGCCATACTGATGCAGCAAATCACTCTTATTTTGTGAATACGTATAGAATATCCATATATAAATATACACATAATCAAGTAAAATATTTGTTCTGCTTTAATGTTTTTAACAAGTTCTTGGAATTTGTAAAAATAGATTTTATCGCTCCTTAACTGCAAACATGCATATTTTCATGCAGGATTGCTTTCTTTCATTTGTCAAGTCTGTGTGTTGAGTCAGTGTTCTTTTTTATGCTTGCCGTTTGTTGTAATGAGTTGATGGAACTTTATGCATTTTAATAGAAAACAAAGCAGGGAAATATTACGTTCTTTATCTCTTGATTTATATTCTCAAATCTATAAGGAAACTCTGTAGTTATATTTGCATTCAACAAGGCTTCTTGGAATATGTGATATAAAGCCTTGCAAGCTGTTTTGCATACGATTGTCATACAGATCTTAACATAACTTTCATACTTTTCTGGCACCTATTTAGTTTATGAAGCATGTTTATAACCAAGATTAAACTAAGGCGCTGAGTACATTTTCACTACTAGAACTACAGTTTGTAGTATGCGTTGGTTGTTTCTTTACTTGTTCATTATTGCAAAGAAAGTTTAGGATGAGGTTAACTTGGTGTTTATTTCATTTTACCTAAACACTGTAGGAGAAGAAAAGGCTAGTGTTAATTTTACCTGTTGGCTATTGTGGGTACACTTGATTGGATATTTTCCGAAACATACTTTGTTACAAAACTGTGTTTCAGAGCTATGAGGTTTTCAGCTAAAATTATTTTGATAGTTGTGACATTTGATGGTTTATTGTGATGTACATAGCTGCTGGCTTTGTTTATAGCAAAACTTGCAGATTTGCCATGGCAAGATGTTTTTCAGTTATGCTTGCAAATTGCATTTAAAAGTTGAAATGATGTTCATGAGTGTTCAGAAGACAATATTTCATGTGTGACTGCTTGCTTGTTTGTTTTACTTGATCAATCTTACTTTGTTTTACCATTTCTTCAAAAAAAAAAAAAAAAAAAAAAAAAAAATGCAATGCTGCTTGGAAAAGTATCCAGATATTATGATTTAGTATTAGCTACTTTCCCCTAAAGAGGATATTCATTTGTATACAAGTATATTTAGCACAGCAGTACGTCTTCCATGAGAGGTCTTTGTAGCAGTAATGCATTCCTTCTGCCATCCCTTTTTAAAGAGAGAGGAGGAAATGTATTGATCTGAAGTAGTTGACTTCATTTGATCATCAACCTGTGGGAATCGGATCCAAGATGGCAGCTTCACCAGCATCTGATCCGAGCTTCAAGCTCCTCCCCTTACCCATAATATACCCCTCCATCTCCTTCCTTCTCCCAGATCTTGTTTGCCGCAGCTTTGCCTAGCATCGTGGTCTTAGAGTTCCAGGCATGGTAGGTACTTTTTCGGATAGTTTTTGGGTGTTTGTGTTGCTGGTAGTGACAGGTAGGATGTTCTTCGTGTTTCACTGTTGCAGTCATCACACTTGGGTTATCTGCCTGCAGGTAGCCGACAGTCGGTCCGAATACCAGAGACTTAGTATTTCTGCGTCGATTGCTGTCGCTTCAGAACTGACGTCAGGGGTATAAAAACAGGCAGCCAACGCCATTATATCAATCTTTCTTGCAGAGGAGCCCGAAGCACAAGCAGTTCGCACGAGTGCCGGTCAGCCGCTTCCTGAGTTTTCGTTTCTGAATTGAATCATCCAGAAGTCTTCTAAAGCTAAGTACCCTGTTGGGGATCCTTGTTTCTTGCTCTAACCAATGTCAGAAAAAGCTAACGATTGTCTCGCCTGTGGAAAGCAAATACCACACCGAGATTTCCATTCTTAGCATCACCTGTTTAGGCCCAGACCTCGATGTACCTCGCTGTCGGTTTTGTGCTTTGTTCAACACCTGAACTATTCCTCTTCGGGCCCTTATTGTCACCAAATACTTTCTCTCTCGCTCTCCGTATTCCGAAATGGCTTTGGTAAGCTATCCGACTACCGGTCTTCCGAAAAAATGTAAGGATAAAGACAGAGACAGACCGCACAGGTCCAAAACTGCCGACGACTCTTCCGTTAAGCTAGTCACCAGTTTGCCAGTACTCAGTGAGGTGTTTTCGCTGCCCCTGATGCCCGCTTCGATGGATTTACAGGCCACTACCGAGACCTATTCGGAGTCTGGTATGCCGCGAGACTCTCCTTTGACTACAGAACCTCTGGATGTCTCTACCTTGGATGGGTCCGGAGCCGTTGTGCAGGCACCAGCTTCCGAGGAAGTTCTTTGCATTACCGATATTTGGCACAAACCGACTACTTCTTTTGCGTCTTCAGTTCTGTCTAAAACTACCGAGATTAAGGCCAAGAGTACGAGCAATGCCTAAAAAACCGACGACCCTAATTCAAGCTCCTGCTTCCTTGCCACAATCTCAAATGCTTAAAATGGTAGAAGACCTGATCATGCTGCTTAGGGGAAGTCAGCCTTCCCGTTAAGAGCAAAAGAGACCTGTCCCCAGCAGCTTTAACTGACCAAGAGTCCGACTCTGATGTTTCTGAATATGAAGACCTGCCTTTATCTGCTTATGAGGATTCAGATGCAGAGGAATCCATTCCCTCTACCTCCCCTCCAGAGGATTTTTCTTTTTGTGAAACCCTACATACGTTGAGAGCATTTCCACTGGGAATGCCAGGGTTATCCTCAGTCCAAAACAGAGATTCAGAGAATTTTTAGATTTGCCACAACATAGACCTTTAACCTATCCCTCCTGTTCTGGATGTTGTGGATGATGTCTTTATGGAATCCAGTCTAACTCCTGATACTTTACCCCCTGCTCAAAGGAAACCAGACAGGTACTACAGAGTCCCTGACTCTCTCAAATGTCTTTTCAAAAATCCTACTGCTGACCATGAGGTAATTTCCCAAGGGCCTAAAGGTATAAAAGCAACTACAGCTAAGAATCCCACCCCTTTGGACAGGGATTCCTGAACTTCAGACAGATGGTGTAAAAAAAAAGTATGCACCTCTGCAACTCTCGCCATTAGGGCATTGAATTGCCAGTTTCACATGCTGAAATACCAGCAACATATTATGGAACTTGTTAAGCAAAAATGATCTACGTTTACAG
Source organism: Protopterus annectens (assembly GCF_019279795.1). Lineage (NCBI taxonomy): Eukaryota > Metazoa > Chordata > Ceratodontiformes > Protopteridae > Protopterus > Protopterus annectens. The sequence goes on along the minus strand of NC_056733.1, from coordinate 423,984,761 downwards.
ACTGTGCAGAAAATAAAGAATTACAGGAGCTTATGTATTTTACAAGCCATGTCAGCAAACATACCTTGCAGTGTGGGTTTGACACCCTAGAAGCATCTTGCAGGGCAGCAGTCACTGGTTCTGTACTGAGGAGGCATGCTTGGGTTAAGTAACAGACCTTGCCAGACCATGTCAAATCAAAATTACTGGATGATCCTTTGAACAAGGACAATCTGTTTGACACCAAAGCAGAAGAGGTTCTAAAAAAGATGGAAGAAAAAGCTAAGTCTATGCAGACAGGCAAAGATGTTTTGCAGGTGCAGCCTCCTAGATTTAGTAGACATTGCCTCTCTAAACATTGGTCCTTTCCAGCCCCCTCAAGGCCATCTCAAACTAGACCCAGGGGAAACAGAACCCCCATTTTACAGTCTCAGGGTATGCAGAGATCTAAGCAATGGAGTACCTCCACTTCTAAAACAGTGCTAAGCCACCCCCTTACGGAAAGAATTCACAATGACTTCGCAATTCCACTCCTCACCTCTGCCCAATTGCTCGCGCCCCTAGGAGGAAAACTTGCCCACCATGCAAAAAACTGGATCTCCATTACCAAAGACTGATGGGTCCTCAACATTGTATCCCAGGGGTACAAATTTTACTTGCACACACTGCCAACCCCAAAAGAGTTTCCAGACCTTCGTCCAAACCAGTGGGCAGAGGTACAAAACTAAGTTCAATCCCTGCTCTTCATAAGGGCAATTCAACCTGTTCCTGCAGAACAAATAGGTCAAGGGTTTTATTCCAGACTTTTCCTGGTACCCAGAAAAGAGGGCACTTGGCGCCCAATCCTAGATCTTTCTATTCTAAACACCTTCCTGGTGGTACCAAAATTCAAAATGCTCACCCTTCAGCAGCTTTTTCCTATGCTGGCCAAAGATGCCTGGTTAGCCACCGTAGGTATCCCAGCCTATCTGCACATCTCTATCAGGGACTCATGCAGGAAATATCTACGTTTCTGGGCAGGATGTATGCATTATCAGTTCTGTGCACTTCCCTTTGGCTTATCCACTGTTCCTAGAGTTTTCATAAAATGCCTGGCTCCAGCCATTGCCTGTTGCAGACAGAGAAAGATTCAAATATACCCTTACTTGGATGATTGCCTGATTTAGGCAGACAGTCAGGAAAAGCTGTTGCAGCACCTGACATTTGTAAAGAAGCTTCTAACCTCCTTGGGATACACTATCAATGAAATGAAATCAAAACTAGTCCCCAGTCAAAAGATTGTATTCCTGGGAGCAAGCTTGGACACAGCATCCCAGATGGCATTCCTTACTTGAGAAAAACAAGAACAACAAGCTACTTTGCTCAAATGGCCACCAGAACCCAGCTATCTGCAAGGAAAATCCTGCAGTCTCTAGGGATCATGGCCTCTTGCATTCTACTAATTCCATATGTCATACTGCTTATGAGGAAACTTCAATGGTACTTAAAAAGTCTTTGGTGCCAACATTCTCAGGACCTGGAAACCATTATATCTATCATACCTTGTCTAAGGACAGAGTTTCTTTGGTGGGCAGCAGCATGCAACCACAACAAGGGGCTTCCCTTTACACAAGCCCATGCCGCCCAGACCCTAACCACAGACGCATCAGACTATGCCTGGGGGGCACATCTGGACAAGTGCATTCAGGGCCACTGGAGCCCAAGTCAAGTTAATCTGCACATCAGCCAAAAAGAGATGCTAGCTGTTCAATACGCTCTGACAGCTTTCAGGTCCCTACTTTCACCAGGACCCCTGCTAATAAAAACAGACAACACCACAGATGTTCATCGTGTTACACTGCTGCAGTCATCACACTTGGGTTATCTGCCGTCAGGCGGGTCCCGCAGTCGGCCCGAGTTCCAAAGTCTTGGTCCGGCATTGGTTGCTGTCGCTTCTTCCCTGATGTCAGTGCGACAGGGGTATAAAAGAGGCAGCCAACGCCATTTTCTTCAGTCTTTCTTGCCGCGCGGTGCCCGAAGCAGAAGCAGTTCGCAAGTGCCGGTTGGCCGACTCCTGAGATTTTCAAATCGAATTTCAGACCAAAGTCTTCAATAAATTCAAGTACCCCGTTTGGGAACCTTTTCTTGCCTCAGTCCGATGTCAGAAAGTTAATAATTGCATTTCTTGTGGAAAGCAAATACCTCATAAGGATTTTCATTCTTATTGTATCCCTTGCCTAGGCCCAGACCACGACGTCACAGGTTGTCTGTTTTGTGCTAGGTTTAACAAACGAACTATTAAACGTCTGTTTGATTTCGCCCGACATTATTTTGGTAGAAAATTTAATTATACCATGCCGTCGGAGCAACCAATGACTGGGATGCATAAAAAGCGCAAAGATAAGGACAGGCAGCCGATACTCAAACCAGACACCGAGGCCTCTGCTAGGCCAGTCGCCGGTTCTCCGGTTTTCAGTGAGGCGCCTACACGGCCCCTGACGACCGCTGATTTAGAACCCCAGCCTGCATCCGACTCCCAAGTGGAGATTGCAGGGCCTCCAGAGCCTTTATCTTTAGGCCCTTCCGACTCCATGGCTGATGGGGATTCCGGTGCAGTTGAAAGGCCGTCAGTTGCTGAAGGTGTCTTCATACCGACTACACTTACTATTACAAAACTGAAAACTCCATTAAAAGTATGGAAGCCTGTACAGCAGTCTCCAGTGGAAGGCCCCATGCCTAAGAAACAGATGCTTAAGATGGCAGAAGACTTAATTACCCTAATCAGGGGTTCCCATCCCCAACCTGATAAAAGCCCTAGACAGGAGGAGGACTATGCTTCCTCTGATCAGGTTTCCATTACCTTAGATTCTTCTGAGGAACAGGAGTACTCTTTTCCCCCTTATGAAGACTCTGATGCTGAAGCGTCTGTTCCTTCAGCATTCCCCCCAGAAGACTACTCTTTTGGGAAAACTTTACATACCATGAGGGAAAATTTCCACTGGGAAGGCCAGGATTACTCTGATTCTAAGAAAAGGCTCCGAGAGTTCCTGTTACTACCCCAGCACAGACCCCTTGCTATTCCACCTCTGTTAGACATTGTGGATGATGTTTATTCAGAATCTAGCCTTAACCCAGATTCATTACCTCCTGCACCAGCCAAACCAGACAGAGATACTACAGAGTCCCTGACTCGCATAAATTCCTATATAAAAGCCCTGTTGCTGACCCAGAAACCATTTCCCAGGGTCCCAAAGGGGTTAAGGCCTATATTGCTAAAAATCCTGTACCGTCTGAAAGGGATTCTAGAACACTAGACAGATGGGGAAAGAAAGTATATACCTCAGCTACTCTAGCTATGAGGGCCTTAAATTGCCAGTTTCACATGCTGAAATATCAACAATATTTGATGTCTCAATTAAATCAAAAAATGAGCACACATACAGAGCAGCCTGATTACAAGTAAATGCAAGATTTGTTGCATGCAGCAGAACAAGTGGGAAAACATACTTTGCAATGTGAATTTGATTCATTGGAAGCTTCTTGCAGAGCAGCTGTAAACAGGGTCTGTCATTCGTAGGCATGCTTGGTTAAAAGGACAAACTTTACCTGATCATGTTAAAGCAAAGTTATTGGATGCACCCTTACAGCAGGATGTTTTATTTGGTGTGAAAGCAGAAGAGGTTTTAAAGAAAATGGAGGATAAGGCAAAATCTATGCAGACGGTCAAGGATTTTTTACAGGTCCAACCCCCTCGTTTCAGCAGAAATTGCCCAACCAAAAACTGGTCCTTTCCAACTTCTGACAGACCTCAGAGGGGCAAATACAGACACCCAAGGGGCAGAGGTCAGCCACAAGGCTCTTACAAGCCATGACAATGGGGTGCCACAACCCAGAAAGGAGGAGAAAACAGGTTTCAAACTATCAGAAGACAATCACAATGACTTACCCCTCAGACTGCCAAGCAAATCACTCTTGGCAGCTCCCTTGGGAGGAAAACTTGCACTTTTTGCAGACAATTGGCACATCATCACAAAAGACAAATGGGTCCTAAATATTGTAACTCAAGGATACAGGTACCACTTTCACACTTTACCAAGGATAAAAGGAATGCCAAACCTGCCATCAAATCACCGGGCAGAGGCTCAAAGACAAATTACAGCACTCATGGGCATGAGAGCCATTCAACAGGTTCCTACACAGGAGCAAGGACATTTTACTCAAGACTCTTTCTGGTTCCCCGAAAGGACAAAGCCTGGAGACCCATTCTGGAACTTTCAATTCTAAACACATACCTGGAAGTACCCAAATTAAAGATGCTCACACTACAGCAACTTCTTCCCATGCTGGGCAAGAAGGCTTGGCTAGTAACGTTGGACCTCAAGGAGGCACACCTGCATGTCCCTATCAGACAAAATTGCAGAAGATATCTCCGATTTATAGCAGGTACAACTCATTACCAATTCTCTGCACTGCCCTTTTGCTTATCTACTGCGCCCAGGGTCTTCCCAAAATGCCTGGCACCAGTAATTGCATACTGCAGACAAAGAGGACTCCAAATATATCCATACCTGGACTGCCTTATTCAAGCAGACAGCAAGGACATTCTTTTAAAACATCTGGCGTTTGTAAAAAACCTACTAAGTTGCCTAGGGTACACAGTAAACGAAAAGAAGTCAAAACTAGTGCCCTCACAAGACATAATATTCCTGGGTGCCAGCTTAAATACAACGGCCCAGATGGCTTATCTCACGCCAGACAAGCAAGGACAACTGACTCAATGCTTCAAAATGATGGCAACACAGACCAACTCCCTGCAAGAAAAATTCTGCAGGCCTTGGGATTCATGGCGTCTTGCATACTACTAATACCATATGCCAAACTGCATATGAGGAAATTACAATGGTACCTGAAAAGCGTATGGACTCAACACAGCCACAGCTTGGAAACAATAATACCAGTAATTCCCTGCCTTCAACAGGAGGTTCTATGATGGGCTCAGGCATGTCACCTCAACAAGGATCAGCCTTTCACCTTGCCCACCGCCAGGCAAACAGTGACAACAGATGCATCGGATGGGCTCAGGCATGTCACCTCAACAAGGATCAGCCTTTCACCTTGCCCACCGCCAGGCAAACAGTGACAACAGATGCATCGGATTACACCTGGGGAGCACACATGGCAGGACAGTGTATTCAGGGCAAATGGTCTGCAGGTCAAATGCATCTCCACATCAATCAAAAAGAGATTCTAGCTGTACAAAATGCCCTAACAGCTTTCAAGGACCTCCTAGGGCAACTTCTAATAAAGACGGACAACACCACAGTGATGTGATACATAAACAAACAAGGGGGCACACATTCCTACCCCCTATGCAGGCAAGCAGTCACCTTGTGGAACACAGCACTGACCTACCAAGTTCAACTACAAGCACAATTCCTGCCAGGAAAGAAAAATACATTGGCAGACAAACTAAGCAGAAATATCATGGATCCTCACGAGTGGAAACTGGACCCACAAGTATTCACAATGATAACACAAAAATGGGGGAGCCCAGACATAGATCTGTTTGCCTCCCCCCCAAAACTACCAACTGCGAAAGTTTTGCACAAGGACATACCACTCTCTAGCTTGGAAAGTGGACGCCCTCTCATTCAGTTGAAAAACACTAGCAGTGTATGCCTTTCCTCCACTGCCTCTTCTGGCAAAGGTGCTGCTAAAAGCCACATTAGAGAGGCCACAAATGATGCTCATTGCTCCAGACTGGCCACGCCAACACTGGCATCCAATATTAAGGAACATGGCTCAAGGCCCACCATGGAAATGGATTTTACCTCAAATTCCTCACCTGCTGACTCAGTAAAACAATCAGATTCTACACAGCCAGCTCAAGACTTTAAATCTGGCTGCATGGCAGATTATCTAAACAACCAGTCAGCACTTCTCTCTACAGCTGTTATGGATGTCATTCTGGAGGCCAGGAGACCCAGCACCAGGAAAACCTACTCAGACAAATGGAAAAGATTCTGCGCCTGGAACCAGGCTAAAGCCCAAAATCCTCTTGTCCCAAATATTCCTCAGATTTTGCAATATTTAACTGAGATGTTGCACAAAGGCCTTTCCTTCTCCTCTATAAAGATCAACGCTTCAGCTATTTCAGCTCATTACAACACGGATCCTCCTATTTTTTCACATCCATTACTAAGACAGTACTTCTGAGGGGCTAAGAACATAAGACCACCCCGAAGAACACAAACACCAACACCAACTTGGGACCTCAATTTTGTTTTGGAAAAACTTACACTACCCCCCTTCGAGCCAGCTTTTTCAGCTGAGTTACAATTTTTATCATGGAAAACTGCCCTGCTGCTAGCAATAACTTCAGCACGAAGAGTCTCAGAGCTACAGGCCCTAATGGCAGTGGAGCCTTTCATCATTTTTCATCAAGACAGAGTCTATTTACGAACTAACCCTTCCTTTATGCCAAAGGTAGTATCCAGTGTGGCTCTAAACCAAACCATTCATTTACCCACCTTTTATCCAAACCCCCAGAATAAAGGGGAAAGGCTCCTACACTCTTTGGACATTCACAGGCAATTACTTTTCTACTTGGATAAAACAAAGGTTTTTAGAAAATCTGATCAGCTCTTTGTATCCTATGCTGCAGGATCTCAAGGAAAGCCTTTATCAAAACAGACCATTTCAAAATGGATAGGACATTGTATCCGTTTCTGCTACACACACCATGGGAAACCTGTACCTGGTAACATTAGGCCTCATTCCACCAGGGCTACAGCAACATCAGCAGACTTCCTCAGAGGGGTACCAACCAAGGATATTTTGGAAGCTGCAACTTGAGTTCAGTGCACACCTTCACCAAGCACTGCCACTTACCTCTTTACTCAAAAACCAGAGCTGGCTTTGCCACTGCAGTTTTGCAGGGCCTACTAGCTTCTCCAAACCCTGTTTAGTACCAACCGCCCAGCCTTAGCTTTGGGATTCAACGCAAGTGTGATGACTGCAGCAGTGTAACACGATGAACATAGTACAGTTTTGTATCTACCATAAATGTAGATGTTAGAGTGTTCACACTGCTGCAGTCCAGGTTACCCTCCCACCTTCCCCTCCTTCTACCTGGGTTTTATCTATTGCTCCCTGTTTATACAATCTCTAAGATGTATTTTTATATGGTGTATTTGCTTACAGCTGTAGCTGTTGTTTTCTACTTATGTAATTTACTTAGGATTATGTATTGCCTTCCTATTTGAGGGCACCTGACATCTGGGGTAAGAAAAACTGAAGAAAATGGCGTCGGCTGCCTCTTTTATGCCCCTGTCGCACTGACGTCAGGGAAGAAGCAACAGCAACCGATGCCGGACCAAGACTTTGGAACTCGGGCCAACTGCGGGACCCGCCTGACGGCAGATAACCCAGGTGTGAACACTCGAACATCTACATTTATGGTAGGTACAAAACTGTACTTTGTGTTACATCAGCAAGCGGGGGGGCGCCCACTCACGGGCTAGCCATGATCCTGTGGAACACTGCCTTGGACATGCATATATTCATCAGCAAGCTCAATTCCTGCCAGGGAGACAAAACTCTCTGGCAGACGATTTAAGCAGAAATCTCATAGACCCACATGAGTGGCAATTACACCCCAGCACTTTCAGCCTTGTAACCCAGAAATGGGGACCCCGGAGGTGGACCTTTTTGCCACCCCCTACAATCACTTGCTCAGCAGATTCTGCACCAGGACACCTCACAACAAGGCCTGGAACGTGGATGCCCTATCCTTCCAGGGGGTACACCTTTCAATCTATGCATTTCCCCCTCTGCTGCTTCTTACAAGAATATTACTCAAGGTAAGTCAGGACAGACCAAGGGCAATCTTGATTGCCTCAGACTGGCCACGCCAGCACTGGTACCCACTACTGCACAGCCTGTCACCGATGCCACCATGGCACCTACCCCAGATCACAACCCTTCTCACTCAGCTGGAGGGACAGATCTTGCATCCACATCTGCAAACCCTGAACCTTGCAGCCTAGCTTATTCCTTGAATTCTCTCCCAGTGATCAGCCTAAGCAAGCAAGTGTGCTGCTGGATGTCATTCTTGAAGCCGGAAGACCCAGTCCAAGGAAACCCTGTGCTGATAAGTTTAAAAGGTATTGTTCCTGTATTCAGTCTAAAGGAGCGGACACAGCACTGCCCTCCTTACCTCTAATCCTGGATTACCTAGCAGATCTACTCCACAGAGGCCTGTCCTTCTCTTCCATTAAGATCTATGCCTCTGCCATATCGGCTCATTACAACACTGAGCCACCTCTCTTCTCTCACCCTCTCATCAGTTCCTGAGAGGGGCCAACAACTTAAGGCCACTAAGGAGAGCTCCCACCCGTGCTTGGGACCTTAACTTTGTACTGGAAAAGCTCACGCTACCCCCCTTTGAACCTGCAGCATCAGCAGAGTTAAAATTCCTCTTTTGGAAAACAGCCTTGCTTCTGGCCATCACTTCAGCTAGCAGAGTGTCTGAGCTACAAGCACTTATGGCCGTGGAACCCTTCATTATTTTTCATGCTGACAGGGTCTCCCTCAGGACTAACCCTACTTTTATGCCTAAAGTGGTGTCCAGTGTAGCTCTTAACCAATCCATCCATTTACCAACCTTCTTCCCTAATCCTCAAAGTAAAGGGGAAAGTATCCTGCACTCTTTAGACGTGCACAGACAGCTCAGATTCTACCTTGATGGGACTAAGCCCTTCAGGAAGTCTGACCAGTTACTAGTCAGTTTTGCAACGGGGCAGAGGACAAGGCAATATCAAAACAAACAGTTTCCAAATGGATAGCACACTGTATCCATTTCTGTTACAAACACCATGAGAAACCAACCCCAAAGGGGGTCAGAACACATTCCACTAGGGCAACCTCTACCTCTTCATCATTCTTCAGGGGAGTCCCTACCAGGGACATTCTGGAAGCTGCTACCTGAAGTTCTGTACACACCTTCACCAAGCATGACCACCTGCATATCTTTTCCAAATCCAGGGCGGGTTTTGCAATAGCAGTCCTGCAGGGCATACTAGCCAGGCCCAACTCTTCTTGACTGCCTCCAGCCATTCTTCAGCTTTGGGAATCTACCCAAATGTGATGACTGCAACAGTGAAACATGAAGAACATAGTACAGTTGTGTGCACTTACCATAAATGTAGATGTTCGATTGTATTCACTGTTGCAGTCTGCAGGGCATACTAGCCAGGCCCAACTCTTCTTGACTGCCTCCAGCCATTCTTCAGCTTTGGGAATCTACCCAAATGTGATGACTGCAACAGTGAAACATGAAGAACATGGTACAGTTGTGTACACTTACCATAAAAGTAGATGTTTGGTTGTATTCACTGTTGCAGTCCTAGTTTCCCACCCTCCAGCCCCCTTATCTCTCTCTCTCCCCATCTCTGTCTCTATTACTAACCCCTTACAGGGCTATTGGTATTTACTTTTTACTGGTGGTGTTTTCCACCATAACTTAGATTCCTGTTTGGGGTGCTCCTGACATTTGGGGCAAGAAAAACTGATGTAATGGTGTCTGCTGCCTGTTTTTATACCCCTGACAACCTGATGTCAGTTCTGAAGTGACCGCAACCGACGCAGTGATACTAAGTCTCTGGTATTCGGGCCGACTGAGGGCTACCTGCAGGCAGATAACCTAAGTGTGATGACTGTAACAGTGAGTACACTCGAACATCTACATTTATGGTACGTGTCCACAAGTGTACTTTCCCTTTCCCTTGTTTAACCTCCCTTTTTGCTTTTGCGTTGTGTTATTTAATAAAAAAAAAAAAAGTTTAGTGCATTTAGAGTAGGCCTCTTCTCCCTTCCCCCTCTTTGTTAGTCAGTTGGACGGGAGTGTGTGCAGTCGGGCAGGTAAAGGGCCTTGTGCTCTTTAACTTTTTCATGGCAGATCAGCAGTCTCAGCTGGAGTTTTGGAAGTGCACAGAGTGTGGCCATAAGTTGTCCCCTGCTGATAGCCACACTGTGTGTGTTGTGTTTGGGGGCCTCCCATCTCTCAACAGACTGCCTGCCCAGATTCTCACTGGAGCTGGAGGAGCCTAGACCTTCTTCCAGGGCTTCTGCACATCGACCCTCCCAGTCAGCATCAGTGGCCTTGTCGCGTTCTACCAGAAGTTTGACTTAGGCAGACATGGACAAAATGATGAGAAGGTTTGTTCGCACCCAGATTCAGATGGAGGTCTTGCCAGCCCCCTCTCCTTATGGAAGGGGGGAGCTCATTTCCCTTTTTTGCCCTGATATCTCCTTCTCCAGTCTGACCCCTGGTATCAGAGTTTATGGAGCTGAGAGGTCCCGGATTCAAAGGGTCGGCACCAGTAGTACCAAGTACCTCGACGTCGGCCGTTACCTTGAGCGTGTCGGACCCGACTAGTTCAGACCTGAGCGTCTCTTGAGCCAAAGCCTGGGTGTCTGATCCGAGGGGTTGGGCTTTTCTCCTTTGGTGATGACTGTGGGGTCAGGACCCTCTCCTCCGTATCTTGGTTCCGGCTAGCTCGGCACCAATTCCGCTGTCGCATCCGGGGAGAGCAGCTTCCTTATTAGTTCCCCGGGAGTCTCGCTCTCCCTTGGCTTTTGACGTGGTGGAAAGGGTGATCTCCAGTGAATAGAGGCCCCTGACCATCTCCTCGGATACTGCTTTGACTCCCTTGCCTCTGGGTGCGTCTTCAGCCATTTTGCCCATGCAGGGACAGCCAGTGCTCAATGTGACCCAGACTGTTCCCCTCGGGGAACCACAGGTAGTTGGCAAGGCCTCTCCGGAGACCCCCACCAAAGAGGTTCCTCGCAAACGAACATGCAAAAGGAGGCACTTGGATCCCTACCCAGATTACCTCACTGGGGGCACCGATTGGGAGGAAGGCAAAGGTTCCCCCAGATTGCCCCCGATGATGTCTCCTTTGCAGACCTCTTGGAACTCCTGTGGCAGTAGGGGATGGGGGGGGGGTTGACCCACCCCAAGCCTTTCTCGGATGAGTCGGTGTTTCTGGAGGCCTTCGGCACAGGCCCGTCTACCTCCTGGGTGTGTGCCCCCCCCCCCCCCGCGGATCCCTTGGTGGATCTTATTACCACCTGGGCATGGAAGGAACCGGACACCATGGAGTGAATCCCAAAGTGTCACGACAAGATTGAGTCCTCTTGCAGACAGACCTAGTTGGAACAAGGGGTCCCCAGTAGACACTATGGTGGTAGCAGCCGCCATCAAGAAAGAACTAGCCCAGAAAAGTTCTACAGTCCATCCCCCCAACCAAGAGTCCAGGACTATGGATCGTGTGGGAAAGTGGACGTATGCTTCAGCCACCTTTGCCATAAGGGCGCTGAATTATTTGGCCCACATCACCCGACTGCAGCGCGACCTGATCAAGGAGCTGAGTCGCTCCTGGAGTCCATGTCACCGGAGGATAAGAGCATATTCTCTGCACGAATGACCACTCTCAAAGCGGTTTCTAATACATCCATGTGCCTCCTTTCGCATGCTACTGCAGGAGCGGCAAGGGCGGACAAGTCTGGCATTACCATGAGGCGACATGGCTGGCTCAGGCTATGTCAGTTCATGGAACCCTTGAAGGTATCTTTCGGGAATACCCGTTATGATGGTTCTTCCTTGTTTGGGAAGACAGTTTGTGAGACGTTGGTCCAGAGTGAAAAGGACGGGAAGACACTGTCTGCCATCGGGATCCTCTTTTCTTACTCTCAAAGATCCTTTTCCAGGAATCGGCAGGGACAAAATAAGATGTGATTCTGGAAGTCTCAGTATTCCCGGGATACTTAAGACTCATCTTCCCCCAGAGGCAGAGGGGGACCAGACAGACATCGGGCCAGAGGCAGGGTGGGGGGGGGTCCAAGAAATTTTGGCTCTCGAACTGTTCTCGGACAGGCCCATGCAGCAGCCCTGAGGGATTGCCTGACTGCTCTGTTCTGGAAGCAGTTGGGGGTCGTCTTTCGCTGCACCTGATGGCATGGGAGTCTGTTAACAGACCATTGGGTGCTTCAAATCATATCCAGAGGTTATACCATACCCTTTGTGGTTCATCCCATTCCCCCAAAACATCTTCCGGACGTACCACCCATCCAAAGGGAGGTAGCAGCGTTAGAAATAGAAAAGCTGTTAAGGAAACGAGTCATCCAGCCCATCCCCTTAGATCAGTCTGGATCAAGCATCTGTTCCAGGATGTTCATCGTGCATACAGCTGCAGTCATAACAGATGGGTTCTCCTGCCGTCAGGTGGGTCCTCGGTCGGCCGAATTCCAAAGTCTAGGTCCGGCGTCGGTTGTCGTTGCTTCTTCCCTGACGTCAGTGCGACAGGGGTATAAAAGAACCAGCCGACGCCATTTTCTTCAGTCTTTCTTGCCGCGCGGTGCCCGAAGCAGAAGCAGTTCGCAAGTGCCGGTCGGCCAGCTCCTGAGATTACGAAAATTTGGAACCGAAGTCTTCTTAAAAGCTAAGTACCCCGTTGGGGAAACTTTTCTTGCCTCAGACCGATGTCAGACAAAGTTAATAATTGTATTTCTTGTGGGAAGCAAATACTGCATAAGGATTTCCATTCCCTCTGTATACCTTGTTTAGGCCCAGACCACGACGTCTCGGTCTGTCGCTTTTGTGCTACATTCAACAAACGCACTATTAAGTCGGGCGGAGTTCGCCCAGCATTATTTTGGGAAAGCATTTAACTATACTATGTCGCCGGATACTCCGACCGGTTTTGTCTAAAAACGCAAAGACAAGGACCGACACTCGAGGTCCACGGCCTCTACCGACACCACGCCAAAGCCGACTACACGTGGTCCGGTTCTCAGCGAGGCGCCTACGCAGCCCCTGATTACCGACGACACATCTTTGGCGGTGTCTCCTGTACCCGAGGTCGCAGGCTCCTCGCCCACACCCTGACTACAGATACCGGCCACGCTTGGCGTTGAAACACAGAATGTGGACAGGTCCACCTCCACTCAAGGTGTCTTCAGACCTTCCTCTTCTTTCTCCATCAAGGCTTTCACCAAGTCTAAAGCTACCATGCACCCTAAGAGACCAGCTACACAGGGCCCATCTCCAGGCCCCATGCCTAAGAAACAGATGCTTAAAATGGCTGAGGATTTAATTACTCTAATCAGAGGTTCTCAGCCACCTCCGGACAAAATACCCAGAGTGGAGGAAGATTCCCCCTCCTCTGATCAGGGCTTACTCCCCTTTTGAAGACTCTGATGCAGTGGAATCTATTCCTTCTGTATCCCCCCCTGAGGATTACTCATTTGGTGAAACTCTGCATACCTTAAGGGAACACTTCCACTGGGAAGGCCAGGATTATTCAGATTCCAAGAAAAGGCTCAGGGAATTTCTTTTGTTACCCCAGCACAGGCCTCTGGCTATACCTCCTGTCCTGGACATCCTAGATGATGTTTACTCGGAGGCCTGCCTTAACCCGGACTCTCTTCCTCCAGCTCCAGTTAAGCCTGACAGGTACTACAGGGTTCCTGACTCACACCAATTTCTATACAAAAGCCATGCTGCTGACCTAGAAACCATCTCACAGGGGCCCAAGGGAGTTAAGGCCTCCATTTCCAAAAACCCATTGCCTTCCGAGAGAGATTCCAGATCCTTAGAAAGGTGGGGAAAAAAGGTATATACCTCGGCTACCTTATCCATGAATGCCTTAAACTGTCAGTTTCATATGCTAAAATACCAACAGTTTCTGTTATCTCAATTGAAAAGTAAAATGTCACAACCTGAACAACCAGACATGAAGGAGTTGCAGGATTTGATGCATAGTGCAGAACAAGTGGGTAAACATACCTTACAATGTGGTTTGATGCTCTAGAGGCCTCATGTAGAGCTGCTGTTACAGGCTCAGTCATACGTAGGCATGCCTGGCTCAAGGAACAAGCCTTGCCTGATCATGTCAAAGCTAAATTACTAGACGCCCCTCTTCAAAAGGATGTACTATTTGGGGCAAATGCTGAGGAAGTATTACGGAAAATGGAGGAAAAGGCTAAATCAATGCAAATGGTGAAAGAATTTCTGCAGGTCCAACCCCCACGTTTTAGTAGAAATTGGCCTTCCAAAAACTGGTCCTTTCCTGCCACAGACAGACCCCAAAGAGGCAGATACAGGCGCCCGAGGGGCAGAGGAGAAACACAAGGCTCGTACAGAAGCAGACAATGGCAAGCTCCTACACAAAGAGGTGGTGAGGACAACTCGCAATCTTTCAGAAAGCAAAACCAATGACTTTCCCCTTTGCATGCCAACCAGGTCTCAAATGGCAGCCCCCTTAGGAGGAAAGCTGGCACTATTCTCAAAAAATTGGCATATTGTCACAAAGGACAAATGGATCCTGAACATTATAAACAGAGGCTACAAATTCCATTTTCATACCCTTCCAAAAATGAAAGGCATGCCAAACCTGCCACACAATCAAAGGGCAGAGGCACAAAAGTAAATTTCAGGTCTTATAAACATGAAAGCTATTCAAGAGGTACCTACACACGAACCAAGGTCAAGGTTTTTATTCCAGGCTATTTCTGGTGCCAAGGAAGGGAAAAGATTGGAGACCGATTTTGGATCTTTCCATCCTAAACACATTCCTGTTCGTACCAAAATTCAAGATGCTCACTCTACAGCAACTTCTTCCCATGCTGGGCAAGGAGTCTTGGCTGGTAACATTGGACCTCAAGGAGGCATACCTGCATGTCCCAATCAGACAAAATTGCAGAAGATACCTCAGATTTCTTGCAGGTTCAACCCATTATCAATTCTCTGCATTGCCCTTTGGTTTATCTACTGCGCCCAGAGTATTCACGAAATGCCTGGCATCAGTAATTTCCTACTGCAGACTTCAAGGGATACAAATATACCCTTATTTGGATGACTGCCTGATCCAAGCGGACAGCAAGCACATTCTTCTGAAACATCTGGCTTATGTAATAATGTTATTAAACTCTCTAGGATACACAGTCAACAAAGAGAAATCAAGACTAATACCCTCTCGGAAGATAATTTTCCTGGGTGCCAATTTGGACACAAACACCCAGATGGCCTACCTCACGCCAGAGAAGCAGGGGCAACTAATTCAATATTTCAGAACATTGGCAAATTGCACCAGGCTAACTGCAAGGAAAATCCTGCAGGCTCTGGGATTCATGGCATCTTGCATCTTACTAATCCCATGTGCAAAGCTGCATATGAGAAAACTACAATGGTACCTAAAAACATATGGTCTCAACACAGCCACAGTTTGGAAACAATAATACCATTAATTCCATGTCTGCAAAAGGAATTTCTGTGGTGGGCTCAAGCATGCCAAACAAACACAGGTCTTCCATTCAGCAAGCCTCAAGCAAATCAAGTCATCACAACAGACACCTCGGACTACGCCTGGGGGGCGCACATGACAGACCGGTGCATTCAGGGCAAATGGACCCAAAAAGAAAAGCACCTTCACATCAATCAAAAAGAAATGCTAGCAGTGATAAATGCTTTTATAACTTTCAAGGACCTTCTACAACCAGGTCAGCTATTGATAAGAACAGACAATACCACAGTTATGTGGTACATAAACAAGCAGGGAGGAACACATTCTTATCCCCTATGCAGACTGGCCATGTCACTTTGGAACATGGCCATGGACTTACAAATGGAACTACAAGCACAGTACTTGCCAGGCAAGGAAATCACGCTGGCAGACAACCTAAGCAGGAATATGACAGATCCACACGAATGGAAGTTGAATCAAAAAGTTTTTACAGAAATAATCCAAGAATGGGGAAGGCCAGACATAGATCTCTTTGCCTCCCAGAAAAATCATCAATTGACAAAATTCTGCTCAAGGATCTTCCATCCAAAGGCCTGGAGAGTGGACGCTCTCTCTTTCAGTTGCTCATCATTGACAGTTTATGCCTTCCCACCTCTTCCTCTGCTGCCCAAAGACCTATTGAAGACCAGAGCAGACAGACCAAAGATGATCCTCATTGCTCCGGACTAGCCAAGGCAACACTGGTACCCACTCCTGAGGAGCCTGACGCATTCCCCACCATGGACCCTGCCTCTAATGCCTCTTCTTCTGACTTAGCACAGCTTCAAAACTCTTCACAGTCAGCTGAAAACACTCAATCTAGCCGCATGGAAGATTCCTTAGCATCGCAGCAGGCCCTGCTCTCCAAGGAGGTGCAGGATGTCATTTTGGAGGCCAGAAGGCCATCAACTAGAAAAGCTTACTCTGCAAAATGGAAACGTTTTTGTGTTTGGAATGAGAAAAAGGGCCAGTACCCTGGAAAACTGAATTTACCTCAAATACTACAATATTTGGCTGAACTGCTAAGCAGTGGACTTTCGTTCTCCTCCATCAAAATCCATGCCTCAGCCATTTGTGCAGAATACAACACTGATCCACCTTTATTCTCTCACCCTCTATTAAGACAGTTCCTCAGAAGGGCTAAGAATTTAAGACCTCCAAGAAAACAACCAATACCTGCTTGGGATCTTAATTTCATTCTGGAAAAACTGACTTTGCCTCCTTTTGAGCCAGCTGCCTCATCAGATTTACAATATTTGTCCTGGAAAACAGCTTTCCTTCTGGCTATCACTTCAGCTCGTAGAGTTTCAGAACTACAGGCTCTTATGGCTGTCCAGCCTTTTATCATCTTCCATCAGGACAGAGTTTCATTACGTACCAACCCGTCCTTTATGCCTAAAGTGGTATCCAGGGTAGCTTTAAATCAGGCCATACATTTACCTACTTTTTATCCTAATCCTCAAAACAAAGGGGAGAGATTACTGCATTCCTTGGACGTCCACAGACAACTGCGTTATTATTTGGACAGAACAAAACCTTTCAGAAAATCACAACAGCTTTTTGTGGCCTATGCGGTAGGAGCTCAAGGAAAGTCATTATCCAAACAGACAATCTCAAAATGGATAGCCCACTGCATACGCTTTTGCTATTCCTTTCATGGCAAAACTGTACCTACAGGCATTAGAACTCATTCTACCAGGGCCACAGCCACCTCTGCAGCCTTCCTCAGAGGAGTTCCTACCAAGGATATTTTAGAAGCAGCCACTTGGAGTTCTGTGCATACCTTCTCCAAGCACTACAACCTACCATTATACTCCAAATCTAGAGCAGGCTTTGCCACTGCAGTCTTGCAGGGCATTTTGGCTCCTCCTAGCTCCACCTAGTGCCTACCACCCCTTTTTTAGCTTTGGGATTCTACCCATCTGTTATGACTGCAGCTGTATGCACGATGAACATAGTACAGTTTTGTACCTACCATAAATGTAGATGTTCGAGTGCTGATACAGCTGCAGTCCAGGTTTCCCTCCCTCCTTCCCCTCTAGGGGTCTTCTTTTATGGTGTATTTGCTTGCAACTACTGGTCTTTGATTATATTGCATTGCATTATTACATAATTTTATGTATTGCCTTCTTTCTGGGGGCACCTGACATCTGGGGCAAGAAAAACTGAAGAAAATGGCGTCGGCTGGTTCTTTTATACCCCTGTCGCACTGACGTCAGGGAAGAAGCGACGACAACCGACGCCGGACCTAGACTTTGGAATTCGGCCGACCGAGGACCCGCCTGACGGCAGGAGAACCCATCTGTTATGACTGCAGCTGTATTAGCACTCGAATATCTACATTTATGGTAGGTACAAAACTGTACTTTCTTTTTGGTGCCAAAAAAGACAAGGGACCCAAGGCCTATTTTGGGGCTTTCCACCCTAAACTTGTCAGTTGCCTAAGAGAAGTTCCGGTTGGTCACTTTACAATTCATCCTGCCTTACCTGCAGGAGAACGACTGGATGTGCTCAGTAGATCTCCAGGATGTGTACTACCATATAAAGATGCACAGATGTCCAGGAGATTCCTCCTCTTTCGGCTAGGGGCCTATCATTATCACTTTCGAGCCGTACCCTTTGGTCTCACCACAGCCCCCAGGGTATTCACCAAGGTCATGGAGTAGTAGTGGCTCACCTGAGGCTTCAGGGGATACTGGTCTACCCATCCCTGATTGATTGGCTCCTTGCTGCTCCCAAAAAGCATCTACTTTGTCAGGCCAGAGACTATTTCCTGAAATTGTCAGACTTTCTGGGAATTGCAGTCAGCATATCTAAGTCTTCTCTAAACCCAGTTCAGGTCTTAGACTACATTGGAGCAAGGATAGATACGTTGCAGACCAAGGTTTGCTAACTCCGGAGAGAGTTCGAAATTTACTACTCCATGTGTCCGTGATCTTTCAATCTAAGCTTCCTTCAGCCGAGGTGATATTACAAGCCCTAGGTTCCATGGCAGCCACCATTACTCATCGTCCCAGTGCTCGTCTGCATATGCAGGTACTACAGTGGACATTAGCGGTCCAGTGGTCATTATTAGATCTGCCATTGACGCATCCTTTTCATATAAGCAATGCTTGCAGGAAATCTCTTCTCTGGTGGATGCACTCAGAACCATTCGAGGGACGAACATTTATTGCTGCCCCTCTCCAAGCCACGGTGACCACGGACACCTCCCAACTGGAAGGGGGGGGCATTGATCGGGCAGGACAGTCCAAGGTGCGTGGTCCCTGAACGAGACCATGTTTGCATGTCAGTGTTCAGAGACCTGGTTCAAGGCTCCAAAGAGCACCCCTGCATTACCAGGCTATAATTCATACAACACCTTTTGGCCACCTAACCTGGACTGAAACACTAAAGTCGGAGGCGTGTTCATATTAAGGATATCCACACCTCCAGGCTAGTTGCTAGGCATAATGCATCCGAGATTATCTAAGTGCAGCTAACTCTGGGCAAGACCGCAGTCCAAATTGCAACTTGCTACAGATCTCCCACCATGCCCCAGGATTCCCACTCCTCATTTCTTGATGCACTGGAAAATATTAGGGTACAACCCAACACCCTCATAATGGGTGATTTCAGCTACCCCACCATTAACTGGGAAAACTACTCATGTGCCAACTCTTTTGCTCAAGGTTTTCTGGAATTCATAAATTCCAACCCCTTGGATCAACCTATTCACACCCCCACTTATCAATATTTTTCTTGAAGAGTGCTAATAAGGAACTGTGCTTGACCTAGATTGGTAGCTTGTTCCAGAGTATGGGAAGTCTGTGGGACAGCAGTCTATCCCTCCAGCATGTCCTGTTTATTGTGGTGACAAGGTTTAGGTCCCTAGAGCGTGTAGTTTGGAGGGATTGGGATTTCTTAGGAGTAGCATGTTCAACAGCTCTGGGTTTGACATAGCTTTATATGTTAGACAGAGATCACCTCGGAGTAGGTGATATGCTATGGAGTAAAGCTGGAGTTTTTTGAGACGGTCAGTGTAGTGCATCTGTTTGAGGCCTGTAATCCTCTTTGTGAGGTACTTCTGTGGCCTTTCTAGCTGCTGCAGATGTCTTGTGAAATACATTCCAAAAGGGGTGTTGTACTCTGTAATGGGTCTGAGTGTCGAGTAGAGGGGAACAATGAGCTCTTTTTTCTTAGATGAGAACCTTTTTGTGATTAGGTGTGCCACGTGGAAGAATTTCCTGACTATTGTGGTGATGTGATTATCAAAAGAGAGACTACTGTCCACCTGGGTCCCCAGGTCTCTTATCATACATTTGGCGTTAAGTAGACTGCCACCTATGTGGTAGTTCATGGGTACAGAGTTTTTACCAAAGGGGATGACAATGCACTTTTTGGCATTGAGCTTGAGGCCATGGCTCTGACATCAGGCTTCTCTCTCAGTGAGGCCCTTCTGTTGGATGTATGTCCACATCATTTGGGGACTCAACTAGCTCCTAGTTTGCAGTCATCTGCAAACTTTATTAGCCAAAAGCCTTCTGTGTTTGCCTGTACTTCAGAGAAATAGATACCAAACAGGAGAGGTCCCAGGACTGAACCCTGTGGTACTCCACTTGTCACTACTTTGAAGTCTGCAACTTTTACAGTGTGGGTTCTTTCAGTGAGCCAATTGGCAACCCATCTTGTGACATAGGGATTTATACCTAGTTTAGTTAGTTTAGCTGTAATTCCAGAATGGGGGATGGTGTTGAAAGCCTTGGCGATGTCAAGATAGGCTGTGTGAACCACCTTACCCTTGTCTACAGTTTTGGTGACTGCCTCAAAGAAGTCGATTAGGTTCAGGAGACATGATCTGCCTTTCACAAACCCGAACTGGGTGGGGTCCAGAGTTTGGAGGTTACCAATGTCTTTGAGTTCCATGATGATACGTTCCATGGCCTTACAGACCAGGCTCGTCAGACTAATAGGCGATAGTTCCCGGGATCAGTGGTGACTCCCCCTTTGTGGAGTGGGATAATTGTTGCTGTGCGCCTTTCATTGGGCACAAAGCCTGATGTGAGACTATGATTGAACATGGCGCTTAGGTGGGGAGCCAGTTCGTTCTGAAATTCGTGCAAAACGTAACCTGGGATGTTGTCCTGTCCCATGGATGTTGTGTTTTTGTCTTTAGAGAGTGCAGCTTTTACCTGTGTAGCTGTGATTACAGGGACTATGCATTCTTCCTGTATAGATATGGGCCCTTTAGGGGGTGAGAGGGGGGGTAAAGTTGGCACTGAACCTATCTGCCAGGACGTTGGCAATATCAGTTGGTTCTGTAATTTTCATGCCGTTGTGCTGTAACTCAGAGCAGATCTGGGTGTTGCCATTGAGATTCTTGACATAGCTATAGAATGCTTTGTGGCTGTCCCTAGAATCAGTGGCGATTTTGTTTTCGTAGCTAGCTTTGGAGGATCTTATAAGGGATCTCAGCTTCTTACTGAGGGTGACCAGTGAACTCCTCCACTCCCACCTTCTGTTATAGACTGTTTATGGCAGGGGACCACCAGATTGGCTTCCTTTTTTTGGAGGATAGCGTCTTGGTTCTGTTTGGGATAGTACGATCCTTGTACTCATGTAAGTGCTTATAGAGTGCATCTGTGTAGAATTCAGCAGTTGTAATTGTGTTGTCAATCTGCATGGGTGTCATGATGTTCGCCACTTCTGTCTTAAGAAGCATGAAGTTGGCTTTGGAGAAATTTTTTATCATTTCCTTAATGGGGGGTGGGGGCGGGATGTGGATATCTAGGGGTGATTAGCTTATGGTCAGATCTGACCAACGAGGTGTTGACTTCAGGTGTGGAACACAGGTCACTAATGTTGGTAATGACTTGGTCTAGGATGATATTGCCCCTGGTGGGGGTGTGGATAAGCTGATCTAGGGCATTGGAATTTATGAATTCCAGAAAGCGTTGAGCGAAGGAGTTGGTACATGAGTAGATGTTCATCGTTTTTCACTGTTGCAGTCATTACACTAGGGTTATCCTGCTGGCAGGCTACCCGCAGTCGGCCTGAATTCCAAAGTCCTGGTCTGGCATCGGTTGTTGTCGCCTCTTCCCTGATTTCAGTGCGCCAGGGGTATAAAAGATGCAGCCAACGCCATTTTCTTCAGTCTTTCTTGCCGAGTGGTGCCCGAAGCAAAAGCAGTTCACAAGTGCCGGTCGGCCGACTCCTGAGATTTTCAAAATCGAATTTCAGATCCAAGGTCTTCAATAAAGCGAAGTACCCCATTGGGGAAACTTTTTTCTTGCTCCAGACCGATGTCAGAAAAAGTTAATAATTGTATTTCTTGTGGGAAGCAAATACCTCATAAGGATTTTCGTTCTTACTGTATTCCTTGGTGGCGCTGTGGTAGCGTTGTCGCCTCACAGTAAGACGCTGTCCGGTTCGATTCTCAGCTAGAGCGTCTTCTGCGTGGAGACATGGGTGAATGGGCGTACCTTCAATGAAGGTTGTGCGTTAGTCCTGGCAAGCCGGTACGTAAAAATCAACTGCCAATCATTAGCGGACCAGAGCTCTGCTGTGGTGACCCCTAACCGGGAAAGGCCGAAAGACACAAACTGTATTCCTTGCCTAGGCCCTGACCACGACATTGCTAGTTGTTGGTTTTGTGCTAGATTTAACCAACGCACTATTAAGCGTCGGTACGATTTTGCCTTTCATTACTTTGGCCGAAGGTTTAATTATATAATGCCATCGGAACAGCCGACGACCGGAGTTCATAAAAAGCGCAAGGAAAAGGACAGGCATCCGAGGACCAAAACCGATGAGGCCTCCGCTAGGCCAGTTGCCGGTTCTCAGTGAGGCGCTTTTGCAGCCCCTGACACCCGCTACCTCAGAGCCACAGGCCGCTTCAGACTCCCACGTGGAGACAACTAGGCCTCTGGATACACAAGGTATTGGACACTCGGAAACTAGTCCCTCAGAAGGTTCCGGAACCGCTGAGCAGGCATCGGCTTATGAGGGTGTTTTCAGACCTACACAGTTATATGTCAAGCCAACCTCAGCTTCCAAGGCAAAGACTTAAAACAGCTTTAGAGACGAAGAAAAAAGTACAGCATTCTCATGGACAGACTTCCATGCCTAAGAAACAGATGCTTAAAATGTCCGAAGACCTAATGACTTTGATCAGGGGTTCCCATCCCCCTCCTGATAAGAGGCCTAGGCAAGACACTGAATATGATTCTTCAGAACAGGGATACTCTCTTCCTCCCTATGAGGATTCTGATGCTGAAGAATCTATTCCTTCAGCCTCTCCTACTGAGGATTATTCTTTTGGGGAAACCCTGCAAACCATGAGGGAGCATTTTCACTGGGAGAGCCAAGATTACGCAGAATCTAAGAAAAGGCTCAGAGACTTTCTTTTACTGCCTCAGCACAGACCTCTGGCTATTCCACCAGTTGTAAACATTGTAGATGATGTATTTTCAGAGTCCGGCCTGTCTCCTGACACTTTACCCCCCTGCACCCATTAAGCCAGACAGGTACTACAGGGTTCCAGATTCTCATAAATTTCTATATAAAAACCCTGCTGCTAACCCAGAAACTATATCTCAGGGTCCCAAAGGGGTCAAGGCTTCCACTGCAAAAAACCCTGTCCCCTCTGATAGGGATTCTAGAGCACTGGACAGATGGGGGGAAAAAAGTTTACACCTCTGCTACTTTGGCTGTAAGGGCTTTAAATTGTCAGTTTCATATTCTTAAATATCAACAATACTTAATGTCACTGCTAAAACAGAAAATGTTGACAAATTTTGAATGTTCTGAAAACAAGGAAATGCAGGATTTATTGCATGCAGCTGAACAAGTGGGAAAGCATACTTTGCAATGTGGTTTTGATTCACTGGAGGCCTCTTGCAGGGTCGCTGTTGCAGGCTCTGTCATTAGAAGGCATGCTTGTTTAAAGGAACAGAATCTGCCTGATAATGTTAAAGCAAAATTATTGGATGCTCCATTACAGCATGATAATTTGTTTGGTGTTAAGGCAGAAGAGGTGTTAAAGATAATGGAGGATAAAGCGAAATCTATGCAGACAGTAAAGGATTTTTTACAGGTACAGCCACCCAGATTTAGCAGGAACTGGCCTTCTAAGAATTGGTCCTTTCCAGTGTCAGACGGGCCACAAAGAGGCAGATACAGACGCCCTAGAGGCAGACCCCAGCCCCAAGGCTCATACAGGCCCTAAACAGTGGGGTACTTCTACCTCCAAAAGCAGAGAAGACAAATCACAGCCATATAGGAAACAGTCCCAATGACTTTCCTCTGCCAATGCCAACCACTTATCTTTTGACAGCACCCTTAGGGGGAAAGCTAGCACTTTGTTCACAAAATTGGCACATGATCACCCAGGACAATTGGGTCTTGAATATAGTCTCTCAGGGCTACAGGTTCCACTTTCACACCCTTCCAAAGACAAATAGTATGCCAGACCTGCCATACAATCAATGGGCAGAGGCACAAAAGCAAGTTTCATCTCTCATGGACAATGAGGGCTATTCAGCGAGTACCACAGCAAGAGCAGGGACAAGGATTTTACTCAAGACTTTTCTTGGTACCCAGAAAGGACAAAGCTTGGAGACCAATACTGGACCTGTCTATTCTAAACACTTTTCTGGACGTTCCAGAATTCATAATGTTGACGCTGCAGCAGCTTCTGCCCATGCTGGGCAAGAAGGCTTGGCTTGTAACTTTGGACCTCAAAGAGGCATACCTGCATGTCCCAATCAGACAA
Source organism: Protopterus annectens (assembly GCF_019279795.1). NCBI lineage: Eukaryota > Metazoa > Chordata > Ceratodontiformes > Protopteridae > Protopterus > Protopterus annectens. Next base: position 423,960,707 of record NC_056733.1, on the reverse strand, counting down.
TCTTGCAGAAGATACCTCAGATTCATAGCTGGCTCAATGCACTACCAATTCTCTGCACTGCCCTTTGGCTTATCTGCTGTGTCCAGGGTCTTCACAAAATGCCTGGCACCAGTAATTGCATTTTGCAGACAAAGAGTAATTCAAATATATCCCTACTTGGACGACTGCCTTATTCAAGCGGAGAACAAAGACATTCTACTGAAGCATCTGGCGTTTGTGAAAAGATTACTAATTTGCGTAGGGTACACAGTAAGCGAAAAGAAATCAAAACTACTACCCTCTCAAGAGATAATATTCCTGGGTGCAAGCTTAAATACAACTGCCCAGATGGCTTATCTCACGCCAGACAAACAAAGGCAACTGACTTCTTACTTCGAAAAGATGGCAACCAAGACCCAGTTATCTGCAAGAAAAATTCTGCAGGCTTTGGGCTTCATGACATCCTGCATTCTGCTAATTCCATATGGAAGACTGCATATGAGGAAGCTACAATGGTATCTAAAAAGTGTTTGGACTCAACATTGCCACAGCTTGGAAACATTAATTACCCTCATTCCCTGCCTGCAACAGGAGTTTCGATGGTGGGCACAGGCCTGTCACCACAACAAGGGACAGCCATTCACTTTACCCACAGCCAAGCAGACACTAACAACCGATGCATCAGATTATGCCTGTGGGGCCCACATGGCAGGAAAATGTATTTCAGGGCACATGGCCCACAAGCCAAATGCATCTTCATATCAATCAAAAAGATATGCTAGCTGTACAGAATGCCCTGACAGCCTTCAAGGATCATCTACTCCATCCAGGACAACTGCTGATAAAGACGGACAATACTACAGTGATGTGGTACATAAACAAGCAAGGAGGCACACATTCCTACCCCCTCTGCAGACAAGCCATGACTTTGTGGAACACAGCATTGACTTATCAAGTGCACCTGCAAGCACATTTCCTGCCAGGAAAGACAAATACTCTGGCAGACGAACTAAGCAGAAACCTCATGGACCCTCACGAGTGGAAACTAGATCCACAAGTCTTCAGCATGATAACAAGGAAATGGGGATGCCCAGACAGATCTATTTGCCTCCCCTCATAACTGCCAACTACAGAGATTCTGCACAAGGACGTATCACAAACAAGCATGAAAAGTGGATGCTCTATCATTCAGCTGGAAAACACTTACAGTATATGCCTTTCCTCCACTGCCTCCCCTCCCCAAGGTACTCCTAAATGTCAGACAAGAGAAGCCAAAAATTATACTGATTGCCCGAGACTGGCCATGCCAGCACTGGTATCCAATCCTAAAGTGTTTGTCTCAAGGCCCAGCCTGGACGTTACCTCAAATTCCTCTTCTACTGTGACCCAACAAAACAATCAGATCCTGCACATCCAACTCAGAACACTAAATCTGGGTGCATGGCAGATAATATAACCACTCAGGACACACCTCTCTCTAAAGCAGTTATGGATGATATTTTGGAGGCCAGGAGGTCCAGCACCAGAAAATCTTATGCAGAAAAATGGAAGAGCTTCTGTGCTTGGAACCAGGCACAAGGAATTGACATGCTTGTACCAAATATTCCTCAGATTTTACAATACCTAACTGAGATGCTGGACAAAGGCCTATCCTTCTCATCAATTAAGATCCATGCTTCTACCATTTCAGCCCATTACAATATGGACCCACCTATTTTTTCACATTCACTGCTAAGGCAGTACCTCAGAAGGGCCAAAAACATAAGACCTCCAAGGAGAGCACCAATACCTACATGGGACCTCAATTTTGTCTTGGAAAAGCTCACACTGTCTCCTTTTGAGCCAGCCAATACAGCCAAGATAAAATTCTTATCATGGAAAACAGCTCTGCTCCTAGCAATACCTTCAGCAAGAAGAGTCTCAGAGTTACAGGCATTGATGGCTGTGGAACCTTTTATTATTTTCCATCCGGACAGGGTTTCTCTAAGAACAAACCCAACATTTATGCCTAAGGTAGTGTCCAGTGTGGCTCTTAACCAAACCATTCATTTGCCTACCTTTTAGCCAAACCCACAGAATAAAGGGGAGAGACTTCTGCATTCTTTGGACATACACAGACAGCTGCGCTTCTACTTGGACAAAACTAAAGCTTTCAGAAAGACTGAGTAACTTTTAGTGGCATATGCTGCAGGATCACAAGGAAAGGCTATTTCAAAGCAGACTATTTCAAAATGGATAGGCCACTGCATTTTTTTCTGCTATTCACAACATGGCAAGTCAGTACCTAAGGGCATTAGGCCACATTCAACCAGAGCAGCAGCCACCTCAGCAGCCTTCCTCAGAGGAGTACCAACCAAGGATATTTTGGGGTCTGCAACTTGGACTTCAGTGCACACTTTTACAAAGCACTACCACTTACCTGTTTACTCTAAATCCAGAGCAGTCTTTGCCACTGCAGTTCTGCAGGGCCTCATGGCCACTCCTAATTCTATTTAGGCCCAGCCACCCAACCTCAGCTTTGGGATTCAACCCAAGTGTAATGACTGCAGCAGTGAAACACGATGAACATAGTACAGTTGTGTACCTACCATAAATATAGATGTTCGAGTGTATTCACTGTTGCAGTCCAGGTTACCCTCCCACCATCCCCCTTTCGTTGCTGGGACTTATCTGTACTTCTCTATTCTATACAACCTATGTGGTGTATTTGCTTGTAGATGAAGGTAATGTTTATGTTGGTACATGCTTTTTTTATAAGCAGAATTTTTAGCCTACCCTTTTGGGGGCACCTGACATCTGGGGCAAGAAAAACTGAAGAAAATGGCACCTGCTGCATCTTTTATACCCCTGGCACACTGACGTCAGGGAAGAGGTGACATCAACCGACGCCGGACCCGGACTTTGGAATTCAGGCCGACTGCGGGTAGCCTGCCAGCAGGATAACCTCAGTGTAATGACTGCAACAGTGATTACACTCGAAAATCTACATTTATGATAGGTACACAACTGTACTTTTTCCCAGTTAATAGCAGGGTAGTTGAAATCGCCCAGTATTAGGGTGTTTGGTTGAACCCTAATATTTCCAGTGTATCAAGAAAAGAGGAGTGGGAATCCTAGGGCATAGTTGGGGGATCTGTAGAAAGCTACAATTTGGATTGCAGTTTTGCCCAGAGTTTGTTGCACTTGGATAATCTCGGATGCATTATGCTGACAACTAGCCTGGAGGTGTGGATATCCTTAATAAATATGGACACACCTCTGCCTTTGGTGTTCCGCTCCAGGTTAGGTGGCCGAAAAGTGTGGTAAGAGTTATAGTCTGGTAATGCAGGTGTGCTCTCTGGAGTCTTGAACTAGGTCTCCGTCACTGCACATATATCTATGTTCTCCATTTTAAGGAGTGCCTCGAGTATGCATTTTGAGATTGACTTCTAGCATTGAGTAGCATTACCCTCAGTTTTTGCTTGCCTGTTCCTATTACGGTGGTGAATTTTGTCATTTGAACCTTGCCTAAAAAAAGGCACTATAAGGGCATCAAGAGCCTTTGCCAGTATTCGGAATCCCAGGGGTGACAGGTGCAGACCATCTCTGGCAAAGCATCATGGTCTGTTGACCATGTCGTCCCAGGCAGACAGATACTGGATCCCCTTAGAATGACACCAGAAGCTTAGCCAGTTGTTGAAGTCGATCATTTTGTTCTTGTACTGCGGTATCATTCTGGGTGATGACAACATGCTACTTAGGGCTAGGGTCATAGCTGACTGGACTGTAAGATTGGAGAGCTCTTCCATGTCTCTTCATGTAGTCCAGGGAAGTACGTCTCAGGTCATTCACACCAACATGGACAATGACAGAGTCCTATTTGTACTTGTTATACTTGTTATATAGTAACCTGAGTGCGTGGGTTATGTGGCGGATCCTGGCACCCGACAGGCAACTGACAGTAACCTTCTCCTTGTATAGCCTGGTGAGTGGGACATCAGTGTGCCTGACTATAGAGTCACCTATGATTAGTGTGTTGGGTATGTTGATGTTAGGTAGTCCGATCTCACTTTCATTTTTACATATGGGTTCGGAGCCGATTTACAAGCTGGAAGACTTCTGGTTAGTTCGTGGCTAAGCAGGTATCCCATGGTGCACCAGTACAATCCCCAGATCTCGTTTGCCGCATCAGCTAGTTCAGTTGTGCTTCTCTTGACTCTGGCTAAGTTTTTCAAATTCTTTATATTCAGTATCGTATTTTAATGGTCTATTATAACTTTTATTGTATATTTCATGTTGCTAATATATTCAGTTGTATTGCTTGCTTTTTTTTTTTTTTTTGAGTGCAACTTAGTTTACTAGTGGTTATTGGTATCCTGTGTGCAGTTAGTTTTAGGCGCCATTGCGCATTTTTTGAATATTAGGCAGAGTATTAGTTTTTGGTGGTTTTATACTCTTAGTCAACAGGGGCTCCTGTTGTCTGTTGTTATTCTGACATTTTTTGGTCACCATTGGCAGTTAGTTTTCTGCTATATTGAGTTTGTTTGTTTTTGGCGGGGATCCGCTTGTGAATATACTATGATTGCAGCCTCCCTAGTAATACTACCTCTTATTAGAAATATAGAAGTATAGAAATTTATTGTGTCATTTACAGTTTCTCTTGTGTGAGTAGGCTTTCTTTTCTGGTCTGTTTGAATTAGAAGACCTAGCTTTCTATACACCGGGCTAGGCCTGTTTAAGTTAGAGGACCTAGTCCTCGTGTAACTACTCCTTAGGGCTAGGCCCGTTTTAGTTAGAGGACCTAGTCCTCCTCCTTTTTCTCTCTTTCAATCTCTCTGGGGTTTTGTGCATGTAATAATGTCTAAGGAAAGTAAGGAGCATAAACCCTCGGGGTTCAAAAAGTGCATGAAATGCTCCCAAAAGAAGTCTTTAACGGATGGCCACAGTAGCTGTGTCTACTGCCTAGGGGCCATCCACTTGCAGGAATCGTGCTTGTTCTGCCATGCTTTCTCTCCTAGAGTGTTACAGGAGAGAAAGAACAAACTCATGCTCAAGGGTCTAATGAAACCATGCTTTGAGGTAGCACTATCCAGATGTTCTTCGTGTTTTACTGTTGCGGTCATTACATTCGAGTAATCTGCTGGCAGGTTGCCCTCAGTCGGCCTGATACTCAAGGGTCTATTGAAACCATGCTTTGAGGAAACACTATCCAGATTTTCTTCGTGTTTCACTGTTGTAGTCATTACATTTGGGTAATCTGCTGGCAAGTTGCCCTCAGTCGGCCTGATTAACAAAATCTTGGGTCCTGCGTCGGTTGCTGTCCCTCCTTCCATGATGTCAGGTCATCGGGGGTATAAAACATGCAGCCGACGCCATTACATCAGTCTTTCTTGCTGCACGGTGCCCGAAGCAGAAGCAGTCTGCAAGTGCCGGTCGGCCGACTCCTGAAATTTTCGTTATCTATTTTCAGAACCGAAGTGTTCAACTAAAAAGCTAAGTACCCTGTTGGGGAGACTTTTTCTTACCGATGTCAGTAAAAGTTAATTGCATTACTTGTGGGAAGCAAATACCTCATAAGGATTTTCATTTGTACTGCCTAGGCCCTGACCACAACATACCTTGCTGTCGGTTTTATGCTGAATTTAATCAACGCATTATTGAACGTCTGTATATTTTTGCTTCTAAATATTTTGGCTCACAATTTAATTATCCATAAATGTCACTGGTTAGCAATCTGACTACCGGAATACCTAAAAAACGCAAAGAAAAAGACAGAGACAGGCCGTCGAGGTTCAAAACTAACGACGACGCTTCTAAGCCAGTCGCCAGTTCGCTGGTACTCAGTGAGGTGCTTTTGCAGCCCCTGATACCCGCTACTTCTGATTCATAGGCCTCTACTGAAATCCATTCGGAGTCTGGTATGCCGCGAGATGCTTCAATTATGGAACCCACGGATGTCTTCCTTAGATGGGTCCAGAGCCACTGTGCAGGCACTGGCTTCTGAGGGTGTTTTCAGGCCTACAGATTTGTATATTAGACCGCCGTCTTCAAAACTAAGGCCAAAATCAAAATTTATGTCTAAAAAAAACGACGCTTGGGCCACATGTGCAGATCCCTTATGCTTAAAAAACAGATGATCAAGATAGCTGAAGATTTAATTACTCTGATCAGGGGTAGCCAACCCCCCCCCCCTCCTTCTAAGAGTCCTAGGCAAGACATTGATTATGAATCTTCTGAACAGGATTCTATTTCTTCTGACTCTTCTAATGAGCAGGATTTGTCTATACAAACTAATGAGGACTCTGATGCAGAAGATTCCATTCCTTCTGCTTCTCCCCCTGATGATTTTTCTTTTGGGGAAACTTTACATACTTTAAGGGAACATTTCCACTGGGAAAGTCAGGATTTCTCTGAATCTAAAAAGAGACTTAAGGATTTTCTTCTTCTTCCTCAGCATAGGCCTTTGGCTATACCTCCTGTTCTAGACATTGTTGATGATGTTTTTTCAGAATCAAGTGTGGCTCCTGATTCTCTGCCTCCGGCTCCTTGTAAGCCAGACAGATACTACAGGGTTCCTGACTCCCACAAATTCCTTTTCAAAAATCCTATTGCAGATCCTGAAACCATTTCTCAGGGTCCCAAGGGCATTAAGGCCTCTACTGCTAAAAATCCTACTCCTTCTGATAGAGATTCATAGAGATTCCAGGGCTCTGGATAGATGGGGTAAGAAGGTTTACACTTCTGCAACCTTGGTAATCAGGGCTTTAAACTGTCAATTTCATATGCTTAAATATCAACAGCATATAATTGGACTGCTTAAACAGAAAATGATAATTTCTGACTGTTTGGAAAATAAAGATTTACAGGATTTATTGCATTCAGCTGAACAAGTTGGAAAACATACTTTGCAATGTGGTTTTGATTCTTTGGAGGCCTCTTGCAGGGCTGCTGTAACTGGGTCTGTGCTAAGAAGGCATGCTTGGCTCAGAGTAAACTTTGCCTAATCATGTTAAAGCAAAATTATTGGATGTTCGACCATCTCTTTGGTAATAAGGATGAAGAAGTTTTAAAAAAGATGGAAGATAAAGCTAAATCTATGCAAACTGTGAAAGATTTCTTACAAGTGCAACCTCCAAGATTTAGTAGGCACTGGCCTACTAAGAATTGGTCCTTTCCAGTTCCTTCGAGAGCCATTCAAGTCAAACCCAGACATTCCAAAGGCTCCAGGTTTCAGTCACAAGGGACCTTTAGAACAAAACAATGGGGTGCCTCCCCCTCCAAATCTGCAAACATCAAGGCACCTCCCTATGGTAAGCAGTCTGACTTCCCTTTACACTTACCAAGCACTTACCTTTTGGCCGTCCCTTTGGTGGAAAACTGGCACTTCATGCAAGAAACTGGCAACTTATAACCCAGGACAAATGGGTTTTAAATATAGTATCCCAGGGATACAGATTTCATTTCCACATGTTGCCAATCCCAAACGGATGGCCAGACCTGCCCCCAAATCAGTGGGCAAAGGCCCAGAAACAAGTACTGTCCCTCATGAACATGGGGGCTATTCAACCGGTACCAGAAGAGGAAAAGGGACAAGGTTTCTATTCAAGACTTTTCCTGGTACCCAGAAAAGACAAATCATGGCGTCCAATTCTGGACTTATCTACTCTAAACACATTTCTGGACATTCCAAAATTCAAGATGCTGACTCTTCAACAGTTACTTCCAATGCTAGGCAAAGATGCCTGATTGGTAACTCTAGACTTAAGAGGCTTACCTGCATATCCCATTCAGGGAATCTTGCAGAAGACGCCTCCGCTTCAAAGCAAGCTACTTGCATTACTAGTTCTCTGCACTGCCCTTTGGCTTATCAACTACTCCCAGTGTCTTCACAAAGTGCTTGGCTCCAGTAATTGCATTTTGCAGACAAATATTCAACTATGTCCATATGTGGACGATTGTCTAATTCAGGCAGAAAACAGGGACATTCTTCTAAAACATCTGGCATTTGTAAAAAGGGTTCTAACTTGTCTAGGGTACACAATAAAAGAAAAGAAATCACAACTGGTACCCTCTCAAAAAATTACATTCCTGGGTGCAAGCTTGAATACAGCTGCCCAGATGGCTTACCTTATGCCAGAAAAGCAAAATAATTTGGTAACTTACTTCAAACAGGTGGCCACAAAAACCCTGCTACCTGCAAGACAAGTTATTCAAGCCTTTGGGGTTCATGGCCTCCTGCATTCTTCTAATTCCATATGCAAGATTGCATATGAGGAAACTTCAGAGGTACCTAAAAAGTTTATGGAGTCAACACTGTCACAGCCTGGAAACAATGATTCCTATGATGTCCTTCAAGGATGCATCTGCAGTCATAACAAATGGGTTGTCCTGTCGTCAGGCAGCCCTTCGGTCGGCTGGATTCCAAAGTCTGGGTCCGGCTTCGGCTGATGTCGCACTTCACCCGACGTCATCTCTGCTGGTCTTCGGGTATAAAGGCATCAGCCGACGCCATTTTCCTCAGTCTTTCTTGCCGCGTGGCCAAGCAGAAGCTGTTCGCAAGTGCCGGTCGGTCAGATCCAGAGATTACTACTACCGAATACTACTTCAAGACTTCTAAAGCTAAGTACCCGTTGGGGACTCTTTCTTGCCTCAGCCGATGTCAGAAAAAGTAAATAACTGTTTAACTTGTGGGAAACAAATACCTCATAAAGATTTCCACTCTTACTGCCTACCTTGTTTAGGCCCAGACCACGACGTAGCAGCCTGTTTAGCCTGTGCTTCCTTCAACCGACGAACGCTTAGGCGTCGGTCGGAGTTTGCTGAACAGTTTTTCGGCTCAGATTTTGCGTACATTATGCCGTCGGATCCTCCGACTACCCAAATTGTTAAACGCAATGAAAAAGACCGACACTCACGGTCCGCGGTTTCGACCGAAACCACGGTTAAGCAAGCCGCGAGTGTCTCTGTTTCGGCCGAAACCGAGAAAACGGGTCAATCTTCAGCCGAATCCATGACTACTACCGAGGCTCCTGCTACCTTAGTTGAATCGGCCTCTGAAGTTTTGCCTACTACTGTGGTTCCTAGTGAATTATCAGACACCATCCCTTTGGATGTCTCTACCCCAGCACGTGGTGCTGCTAGGCCTCCTGCAGCCATGTCTATAAAGGCCTTTGCCAGGGCTAAAGCAGCTAAAACTGTTAAATCAGTGCCTGTTAAGCCCCCCTCACACAGGCCCACTTCTAGTTCACAAATGCTTACTCTGGCAGAGGATTTAATCTCCTTAATTAGGGGATCCCAGTCTCACTCAGACAGGGCCTCTCAGCCTCCAGAAAAGAGACCTAGAGCAGAGCCCCCCGAGCCAGTGTCCTCTGATGATTCTTCGGATGACTCAGACATTACAGATCAGCCAGAGGCTCCTTTTTCTACTTATGAAGATTCCGATGCTGAAGAATCCATTCCATCTGCCTCTCCACCAGAGGAATTTTCCTTTGGGGAAACCTTACATGCCATGAGAGAACAATTCCAATGGCAGGGACAAGATTTCTCAGATTCAAGAAAAAGGCTTAGGACCTTTCTGCACTTACCACAACATAGGCCCTTAGCTATACCTCCAGTTCTGCCTGTTGTGGATGATGCATTTAATGATGTTTGCACTGCTCCTGATACTTTACCTCCAGCCCCTGCCAAACCAGATAGATTTTACAGGGTGCCAGACACTCATCACCACCTATACAAGGCCCCACTTGCAGATCCTGAGACTATATCCCAGGGGCCTAAGGCAGTAGCTTCGACCTCAGCAAAAACCCTCTCCCTTCTGAAAGGGAATCCAGGTCCTTAGAGAGATGGGGGAAAAAAGTTTACACCTCTGCTACTCTCTCAGCTAGAGCTTTAAACTGTCAGTTTCATATGATCCAATACCAAGAGTTTATGCTTGATCAGTTAACTAAGAAGCTGTTCTCTGATGACTCCTTAGATAAGAAATATGTTTTAGAAATGGTGAATAACATTCAGCAGGTTAGTAACCATTCTTTAAAATGTGGCTATGATGCACTGGAGGCTTCATTTAGATCAGCCATGACTGGCACAGTGATAAGAAGGCATGCATGGTTGAAAGAACAGGTCTTGCCGGATCATGTTAAAGCAAAGCTGTTAGATGCTCCTATGGATAAGGCCAGTCTATTTGGTACCCCTGCTCAGCAAGTAATGAAGAAAATGGAAGAGAAGGCAAAATCTGTACAAACAGTTAAGGATTTCTTACAGGTTCAGCCCCCAAGGTTTAGCAGGAACTGGCCTGCCAAAAATTGGTCCTTTCCAGACTCCTCAAAATCTCAAAGAGGCAGGAATAGACGCTCTAGGGGCAGAAATCAATCCAGAGGAGGTGCCTACAGAGGACGCCAGTGGCAAGGCAATAACCAGCGAGGCACAGACACAACCACTGCCACTGCAACAGGACAATCACAGTGACTTGGCTCTGACACCGCCTACCAGGGAGCAAATAGCAGCCCCTTTAGGTGGAAAGTTAGCCTTATTTTCAAAAAATTGGCACTATATCACAAAAGACAAGTGGATTTTGCAAACCATAGACCAAGGCTACAGGTTCCACTTCCACACCTTACCAGTAAAAGAGGAATGCCAAACCTACCTCCAAATCAAAAAACAGAAGCTCTAAAGCAGATAGCTCAATTAACAAAGATGAGAGCTGTGGAAAGAGTACCAATAACAGAACAGGGCAAAGGATTCTACTCCAGACTCTTCCTAGTACCAAGAAAAGAGAAAAGTTGGAGACCTATTCTCGACCTGTCCGTCTTAAACACATACATCATTGTCCCAAAATTCAAAATGCTGACCCTACAGCAACTTCTTCCCATGCTGGGCAAGGAGTGTTGGCTGGTAACTCTAGATCTCAAGGAGGCATACCTGCACGTCCCCATACGACCAAATTGCAGAAGATACCTCAGATTTCTTGCAGGATCAGAGCATTATCAATTCTCAGCATTGCCCTTTGGCTTATCTACTGCGCCCAGAGTATTCACAAAATGCCTGGCATCAGTAATTGCTCATTGCAGGCTACAGGGAATCCAAATTTATCCATACCTGGACCACTGCCTGTAACAAGCGGACAACAAAAGCAAGCTGACAACAGATTTACAGAGAGTCATTTGCTTACTACAAGCCCTGGGATACACAGTCAATTTAAAAAAGTCAAGACTGATACCATCCCAGACAAGAACATTCTTGGGTGCGGAATTGGACACAGTAAAACAAATGGCATTCCTAACTGCAGAAAAACAAGAACAACTCCCTCTTTACTTCTTGGCATTAACAAAGCAGAACAATCTAACAGCAAGAAAAGTACTGCAGGTCTTGGGCTTCATGGCATCATGCATAATCCTGGTCCCACATGCCAGACTGCATATGAGAAAGCTACAGTGGTACCTAAAGAATTTATGGTCTCAACACAGGCACAGCTTAGAAACCGAAATCCCACTAATCCCATGCCTGAAACAAGAGTTCCTATGGTGGGCTCAAGCATGCCAGTCAAACCCAGGCTTGCCCTTCCACAACTTTCAAGCAAACCAAACCATCACAACGGACGCCTCAGACCTAGGCTGGGGGGCGCACATGTTGGACAAATGCATACAAGGATTGTGGACTCCAGACCAGCTGCACCTGCACATAAACCAAAAAGAAATGCTGGCAGTAAAACTAGCAATCCAGAAATTCAGACCATTCCTCAAAGAAGGCCATTTAATGATAAGGACAGACAACACCACAGTCATGTGGTACATCAACAAACAGGGAGGCACTCATTCATACCCCATATGCAGAATGACTCTGGACCTTTGGAATATGGCTCTGAGCTACAACATCCAGTTACAGGCAATATTTGTGCCGGGAAAAGAAAACACCCTAGCAGACATGTTAAGCAGAACCACCTCGGATGCTCACGAATGGATGCTACACGCGGACACCGTCAAGGCCATCACAAAGAAATGGGGAATGTCACAAATAGACCTATTCGCATCCCCACTCAATCACCAGCTCAAAAAATTCTGCACAAGGACATACCACCCACTTGCATGGAAGGTGGACTCTCTATCCTTCAGTTGGAAAGGCCTGACAGCATATGCATTCCCACCTCTTCCTTTGATGTACAAGGTACTACTGAAAATCAAAGAGGAACGTCCAAGGATAATTCTGATAGCTCCGAATTGGCCAAGACAACACTGGTATCCATTGCTGAGGAGCATGTCTCAGGGGAGAATGTGGTCAATACCCCTGATGCCTTTGATGTTAACGCAGAACAATTACAACATCATGCACCCAAACTTAACCTTGCAACTGACTGCCTGGAACATCACATAACAGCAACTAACCCAGACTTATCCCAAAGGGTTAAAGACATTATCCTTGAAGCCCGCAGACCTTCAACAAGAAGGAACTATGCAGGAAAATGGAAAAGGTTTGTCATTTGGAGTACTGAAAGAGGAAAAGATGTGTCGAACATAGATATTGCTAACATCCTGGAGTACTTGGCAGAGCTTCTACATACAGGCCTGTCCTATTCCTCCATCAAGATACATGCATCAGCTATTTCCGCAGAATACAGCCTCGATCAACCTGTCTTTTCGCATCCTCTACTCAGGCAGTTCCTCAGAGGGATCAAGAATGTAAAACCTCCTAGGAAACCACCATTACCAGCATGGGACTTGAACTTTGTGCTAGAAAATTGACACTTCCTCCATTTGAACCAGCAGCAACAGCAGATCTTCAACACCTATCATGGAAAACTGCTTTCCTACTGGCAATTACTTCAGCAAGGAGGGTTTCGGAACTACAGGCCTTAATGGCAGTACAGCCCTTCCTAATCTTCCATCAAGATAGAGTGTCCATGAGAACTAATCCTACATTTATGCCTAAGGTGGTATCCAGAGTGTCTTTAAACCAGGCAATCCACCTACCTACCTTCTTTCCCAATCCACAGAACAGGGGGCAAAGACTGCTGCATACCTTGGATGTACATAGACAGTTACGCTACTACCTGGACAGAACCAAAAGTAACAGAAAAACTGACCAGCTTTTAGTAGCCTATGCAACAGGAAGGGAAGGAAAAGCAATTTCCAAACAGACAATCTCCAAATGGATAGGAAATTGCATAAGATTCTGTTACTCCTACCATGGAAAACCAATTCCACAGAACATAAGACCTCATTCTTCAAGGGCTACAGCCACTACCACAGCTTTCTTACGAGGAGTGGCAACCAAGGACATTATTGAGGCGGCTACTTGGACCTCCGTGCATACATTTGCCAAGCATTACAATTTACCTCTATACTCTAGATCCCGAGCAGGGTTTGCCACTGCTGTATTGCAAGGGATCCTAACTACACCATAATTCTTCTTCCTCCTCCCCTAGTTTGGCTATGGTATTCTACCCATTTGTTATGACTGCAGATGCATCCTTGAAGGACATAGTACAGTTTTGTACCTACCATAAATGTAGATGTCCGAACAGGATAGCATCTGCAGTCAGGATTACCCACCCTCCTTCCCCTCTGTGGTACTCCTAGGGTATGTACCCTCCTAATAGCTAGCTGGGGGGGAGTCTCTTATGGTGTATTTGTTTGTATATATGCACATACATGCTTATTTTTTGTGTTTGCCTTCTACTATTTTGGAAACATTGGCATTTATCCAAAATTTAGCTTTCCAAGAGGGCAACTGGCATCTGGGGCAAGAAACACTGAGGAAAATGGCGTCGGCTGATGCCTTTATACCCGAAGACCAGCAGAGATGACGTTGGGTGAAGTGCGACATCAGCCGAAGCCGGACCCAGAGTTTGGAATCCGGCCGACCGAAGGGCTGCCTGACGACAGGACAACCCATTTGTTATGACTGCAGATGCTATCCTGTTCGGACATCTACATTTATGGTAGGTACAAAACTGTACTATACCTTGCTTGCAACTAGAGTTCCTATGGTGGGCAGAGGCCTGCCACCAAAACAAGGGACTGCCATTCACTCCACCCCCTGCCACCCAAACTCTAACTACAGACGCATCAGACTATGCTTGGGGGGCTCATCTGGCAGGGAAGTGCATTCAGGGCTATTGGAGCCCAAATCAAATGCACCTTCATATCAATCAAAAAGAGATGCTAGCTGTACCAAATGCACTGACAGCCTTCAAGGACTACCTTCATTAACGACAATTAATGATAAAGAACAGACAACATCACAGTTATGTGGTACATAAACAAGCAAGGAGATACACACTCCTAACCCCTTTACAGACTAGCCATGGCATTGTGGAACACGGCCTTGACCTGTCAAATAGAGCTACAAGCTCAATTCCTGCCAGGAAAGCTGAATACTCTGGCAGACAAACTAAGCAGAAATCTCATGGACCCACACGAATGGTAACTGGAACCACGGATTTTCAACATGTTGACAAGCAAATGGGGGAGTCCAGACATGGATCTTTTTGCCTCACCCCAGAACTATCAGTTGTTGGACAAATTCTGCACAAGAATTCATCACAAAAAAGCCTGGAAAGTGGATGCTCTGATTCCGCTGGAAAAACATCAGTCTATGCTTTTCCTCTTCTGCCTCTGCTCTCCAAATTTCTCATAAAAGTCAAACAGGACAAACCAAAAATGATTTTGATTGCTCCAGATTGCCCTCGCCAACACTGGTACCCACTCCTGCACAATGTGTCACACCTTCCACCATGGCATCTGCCTCAGACACCTTACTTACTGTCTCAGCAGAACAGCCAAATTCTGCACACTCGGCTCCAAACTTTGAATCTTGCAGAGTGGCTAATCGCCTAAATTCACCATTAGCATCCCTCAGCAAACCTGTGATGGTTGTCATTTTGGAGGCAAGAAGGCCTAGTACTAGAACATCTTATGCTGACAAATGGAAAAGATTTTGTGCCTGGAATCAGTCACAAGGGATAAGCACAGCAGTGCCCAATATTCCTCAGAGTTTACAATACTTAACTGAGATGCTTCACAAGGGCCTGTCCTTTTCTTCTATAAAAATCCATGCCTCAGCCATTTTGGCTCATTACAACACAGAGCCTTCCCTCTTCTCTCATCCTCTGCTAAAGCAGTATCTCAGAGGGGCCAAAACCTTAAGACCACCCAGGAGAGCTCCAACCCCTGCCTGGGACCTCAACTTTAAATTGGAAAAACTTACTCTTCCTCCTTTCGAGCCAGCTGCTACTGCAGACTTAAAATTTCTCTCTTGGAAAACAGCTTTCCTTTTAGCAGTCACTTCAGCTAAAAGGATGTCCGAATTACAGGCTCTTATGGCAGTGGAGCCTTTCATTATTTTTCATGCGGACAGGGTGTCTCTCGGGACCAATCTGTCCTTCATGCCTAAGGTGGTATCCAGTGTGGCTCTTAATCAAACCATTCATTTGCCAACTTTCTTTCCCAATCCACAGAACAAGGGGGAGCAGATTCTGCATTCATTTGATGTACACAGACAGCTTAGATTTTACTTAAACAGAACAAAATCTCTAAGAAAATCTGATCAACTCTGGTGGCATTTGCTGCATGGGCAGATGGAAAGGCTATTTCAAAGCAGACTATTTCCAAAAGGATAAGCCATTGTATTCGTTTCTGCTATATGCACCATGGTAAAACTATCCCCCAGGGGATCTGATCTCATTCCACCAGGGCTTGCATGTACTACTACAGCCTTTCTCAGAGGTGTTCCTACCAGAGACATTCTAGAAGCTGCTACCTGGAGCTCAGTTCATACATTCACCAAACATTACCATTTACCTCTTTTCGCTAAATCCAGAGCTGGCTTTGCCACTGCTGTCCTGCAAGGCCTTATAGCTGGTCTTAATGCTGTATAAATCCATCGCTGGTCCTAATGCTGTATAAATCCATCCTCCCAACCATAGTGTTTGGGGAATCTACCCAAATGTAATGAGTGCAACAGTGAAACACGAAAAACATAGAACAGTTTTGTACACTTACCATAAATGTAGATGTTCAAGTGTATTCACTGTTGCAGTCCTGGTTATCCTCCCTCCAACCCCCTGTTTTTTCTCTTTCTATACATATACTTTCCTTTACTATGCTTAAAAGCCTTTTTGGTGTATTTGCTTTAATTTGGATGTATATTTTTTTGTGTTTTTAATTACTTAAATATTTGGCTCCCCATTTGGGGGGCACCTGACATCTGGGGTGAGAAAAACTGATGTAATGACGTCTGCTGCATGTTTTATACCCCTGACGACCTGACGTCATGGAAGAAGGGACAGCAACCGACGCAGGACCCAAGACTTTGTTAATCAGGCCGACTGAGGGCAACCTGCCAGCAGATTACCCAAATGTAATGACTGCAACAGTGAATACACTCGAGCATCTACATTTATGGTAAGTGTACACAACTGTTCTTTCTTCGGCTTCCTCTAAGTCTGGGAAATCAAAATCGTCAAAAAGGCCTTCTGTGGCACCGGCTGTTGTCTCGGAGCCACCTCCTAAACTGTCGAAAAAATCCAAATCTGCCTCCTCGACTCCTCAGCCTTCGGAGTCGAAGGAGAGCATCTCATGGTGGTGTCAGTCGGTTACAGGTGTTTTGGAGCCGATCTCTGAACCTATTGATACAGCAGTTGACTCTGCTACTCGGAGCTGGTCTGTAAGCTCCCTATCGGTTTCCATAACAATTAAATCTCCAGTGCCCCCCAGGTCAGTATCCCCTACTATGTCTTCCAGGAGCCTCTCAGAAGAAGATGTGGAGAGGGTAGTGCTTAGACTCTTGAAGTCATCTGCCTTACCAAAATTGTTGGCTCCGACCCAGTCGGCTCTGGAGCCACTTGACCCAGCTTTGCCCTTGTCTGCTATTCCTCCTCTGAGCCATACTGGCCTTTCGGAGCCAGAGTGCTTTGTGCCAATGGAGGAAATGCCGTCTCCAGCTCACTTTGTTGCTGCCTTGGAGCCGGGTTAGGCTTCGACACGCTCTGTGCCATCCGTCGTGTCCCGGGGCCGAAGCTGTCCTGTCAGTACCGACAGGGAGGGTTGGAATCTATCTTCGGTTACGAGCTTTCCTCTCGGTGTTTCGGCCAGGGTGAGCTCAGACCCTGCATCTATCTCGGAGCCGACAGCTCTGGCTCCGGCACCGACCCTCATCTCTTCGGAGCGGGAGAGGTCTTCGGAGCGGGAGAGGTCGACGTTTGAGATGGAGGAGCATGGTGTCTCATTCTCCAGCCCCTACCAGTGGCACCAGCACTCTTCCCTCGATTGCACCCACTGCAGTCTCAACCCCCTACTCTCTGGAGACAGCAGAGACCCGCAGCCTCAGGAGCCATAGGCTGGTGGCCCCCACTCTTCCGAGGCTTCCCCGGAATGTCCTCCCAAGGAGCCTCTCTGGAAGAGGTTATGTAAGAGGAAACATGTTGACTCCCAGGATGAGTCTTTGACATCGGACACTGACCTCGAGGAGTCGAAAGGGGCCTGCAAGTTGTCCTCTGATGTCTCTTTTGTGGACATTTTAGAGATGCTTAGGCAGAGGTGTGACTGGCCCACTGTTAACCCTTCTGATGAGGAGTCTGTATACCTGAAGGCTTTCGGGTCTCAACCTTCTGCCTCTTGGGTGTCTCCACCTTTTGATGAACTGATGGATCTAGTTAGTCGAAAGGTATGGGATACTCCTGCCACCATGGAGCCAGTCCCCAGGAGACCGAACAAGTTCTTGTCTGACCCTCCTGGTAAAAAGTTCTTATCCAAGGGTGTTCCCGTAGATGCAATGGTAGTGGCGGTTGCCACGAAGGAGGAGTTGGCAGAGACTTCTTCATCTGTTCATCCAACAAACAGGGAGTCTCGACAGATGGACAGATTTGGGAAGTGTATCTTTAGTTCAGTGGCCTTTACCCTTCAATCGCTGAACTATCTCATGCACTTCACGAGGTTGCAGAGGGAATCTCCTCAAGGAGTTAGGAGATTCCATACAAGGTGCGTGTATTGAGGGAGTTCCTGACAAGGTTTCTACTCAGTTTTCCACCTTAAATTCTGTGGTTAACTTCTGCATGCGACTTATCTCTTATGCTGCAGATGGAGCGAGTAGAGCAGCGGGTTCCAGAGTTGCCTTGAGGCGGCACTCCTGGATGCGCTTATGTAATTTTGCAGAACCGTTAGTCTACTTTCACCAATGCACCGTTTGATGGATGTTCATCGTGTTTCACTGTTGCAGTCATGACTGTAGGGTTCTCCCCTGCTGGCAGGCAGCCCTCGGGCGGCCAGAATCCCAAAGTCTGGGTCCGGCATCGGCTGTTCAGCCATGCTCCCTGACATCAGTGTGCCAGGAGTACAAAGCTGACAGCTGACGCCATGTTCTCCAGTCTTTCTTGCCGTGCGGTGATAGCAGTTCACGAGTGCCGGTCGGCTGACTCCTGACAATCTTTTCTGAATAAACTTCAGTCCGAAGACTTTCTTCTCCTACTCAAAGCTAAGTACCCCGTTGGGGAAACTTTTTTCTTGCTCCAGTCCGATGTCAGAAAAAGTTAATAATTTTATTTCATGTGGGAAGCAAATACCTCATAAGGATTTTCATTCTTACTGTATTCCTTGCTTAGGCCATGACCACGACGTAGCTAGTTGTCGGTTTTGTGCTAGATTCAATCAACGTACAATTTAAACGAAGGTACGATTTTGCATTTCATTACTTCGGTAGGCGTTTTAATTACAAAATGTCGTCGGATACGGTTCCAGCTGCCGGAGTTCACAAATGAAGCAAGGACAAAGACAGGCCTCTGAGGTCCAAATCAGACAATATTGTACAAGCAGAGCCAGCTTCAGGTTCGGCCGTCGTCAGTGAGGCGCTTTTGCAGCCCCTGTCGTCGGCCATTTCGGAACCGATGGCGAAAACGGACTCCCACAAGGAGCCAACTAGGCCTTTGAATATTTCTGTGGCAGGACCTTCGGGCAATGCTCCTTCGGATGGGTCCGGAGCCGCTGTGCAGGTACCGGCTTCCGAAGGTGTTTTCAGGCCTACTCAGCTTCTAATGAAGGCAAAGCCAAAGACAAAGGCAAAGACTCCTTCCAAATCTAAGACTGCAACACAGGCCTCTTCTGATCCGGCTCCCAAGTCACAGAAACAGTTACTTAAGATGGCGGAGGACTTACTATGATTAGGGGTTCACATCCCCCTCCAGATAAAAGGTCTAGGCAGGAAGTTTATTATGACTCCTCTGATCAGGCTTCTGTTTCTTCAGTTTCTTCTTCTGACCAGGAATATTCTTTCCCTCCTTATGAGGATTCTGATGCTGAGGAATCCATTCCTTCAGCTTCTCCCCCTGAGGATTTCTCTTTTGGGGAAACTTTGCATGAAATGAGGGAACATTTCCACTGGGAAGGACAGGAGTATTCGTAATCTAAGAAAAGACTAAGGGATTTTCTTCTTCTTCCCCAACATTAGACCCCTGGCTATTCCTCCTATTTTGGATATTGTGGATGATGCTTTTTCAGAGGCTAACTTAACCCCTGACTCTTTTCCTCCAGCTCCTGTTAAGCCTGACAGATATTACAGGGTTCCTGATTCCCACCAGTTTTTATACAAGAACCCTACTTCTGACCCTGAAACCATTTCTCAGGGTCCTAAGGGAGTTAAGGCCGCTTCTGCTAAAAACCCTATTCCCACTGAGAAGGATTCCAGATCTTTAGAAAGATGGGGCAAAAAAGTGTACACTTCTGCTACTTTATCTATTAGGGCTTTAAACTGTCAGTTTCATATGCTGAAATACCAGCAATTTCTCCTGTCTGTTTTAAAACAAAAGCTATCTTCCATTTCCGCCTGTGCAGATGTTAAGGAATTACATGACTTAATGCATGCCACTGAACAAGTTGGGAAGCATGGTTTACACTGTGGATTTGATGCCTTGGAGGCTTCTTGTAGGGCTGCTGCCTCTGACACAGTAATTAGAAGGCATGCATGGTTAAAGGAACAAAATTTGCCAGATCAAGTAAAAGCTAAATTATTGGATGCTCCTGTTCAGCATAATGTTTTGTTTGGATCTAAAGCTGAGGAGGTGATTAAAAAGATGGAGGGCAAGGCAAAATCCATGCAAACAGTTAAAGATTTCTTACAAGTACAGCCACCCAGATTTAGTAGGAATTGGCCTACAAAAAATTGGTCCTTTCCCAATTCAGACAGGCCTCAGAGGGGTAGATACAGACTCTCCCGAGGAAGGCCTCAAACACAAACCTCTTATAGACCAAGACAGTGGACTGCTTCCACCCCTAGGGGAGGAGAGGACAGGTCGCAAGCTCATAGGAAACAGACTCAATGACTCCCTCTGTTGGGCTGCAGGAACTTCTTGCCTGGAAGCCCCTCTCGGAGGAAAACTTTCTCTTTTTCACCTAAATTGGACTTGTATAACCCAAGACAAGTGGGATCTGGATGTGGTTTCAAGAGGTTACAAATTCCATTTTCATACCCTTCCAAGGCCAAGCGGCTGGCCAGATCTTCCAAAACATCAATGGACAGAGGCCTTAAACCAGGTGGAAGCTCTTTTGGCTATGAAAGCCATAGAACTAGTTCCACTTTCAGAGATGGGACAAGGTTTTTACTCAAGGCTCTTTCTAGTCCCCAGGAAGCAAATTTCATGGAGACCCATTCTGGATCTGTCAGTCTTGAACACTTTTCTAGAGATTTCAAAATTCAAGATGCTTACTCTACAGCAGCTACTTCCAATGCTGACCAGAAATGCATGGATGGTAACTTTGGATTTAAAGGAGGCATATTTACACATTCCCATCAAGCAGGAACGCAGAAAATACCTCAGGTTCAAGGCCGGATCGAGGCACTTTCAATTCTCTGCGCTGCCCTTTGGATTGTCTACTGCACCCAGGGTCTTCACCAAATGCCTGGCTCCAGTAGTAGCTTATTGCAGACTCAAGGGAATTCAAATTTACCCTTATCTGGACGACTGTCTTATTCAGCAGACAGCAAGGATGTCTTACTCCAGCATCTACAGTTTGTTCAGAATCTTCTCAAGTTCCTGGGATTCACTGTAAACATAAAAAAGTCAAATTTGACACCCTCACAACAGATAATTTTTCTGGGCGCTTCTCTAAACGCAACAACCCAGATGGCATTTCTGACATACGAAAAACAGTTACAGCTGGCTTCAACTTTCAAAACCTTGGCAACTTTAACTCCGCTATCTGCAAGGAGATTCCTGCAGGCTTTGGGTTACATGGCCTCCTGCATCCTTCTCATACCATATGCAAGACTACATGTGAGGAAAATACAGTGGTACCTAAAAAGTGTATGGTCTCAACATTGCCACAGTTTAGACATACTGATCTCCGTCCTGCCTTGTCTTCAAAAGGAATTCCTCTGGTGGTCCAAGGCATGTACTCTAAACAAAGGAAAACCCTTCTGTCTGCGTCCTGCCACTCAGATACTAACCACAGATGCCTCAGATTATGCATGGGGAGCCCATTTTCAGGGCAACTGTCTGCAGGGCCTTTGGACAAAGGATCAGAAGCACCTGCATATCAATTTAAAGGAAATGTTAGCCGTTCAGAAAGCTCTATTGGCCTTCAGGAATCTTCTGCAACCAGGACAACTACTGATATGGACAGACAACACCACAGTTATGTGGTACATAACCAAGCAAGGGGGATCTCATTCCTACCCCCTTTGCAGACTAACCATGGATCTGTGGAACACAGCTCTAGCTTGCAATCTGGACCTTCAAGCTCAGTTTCTACCAGGGAAGCAAAACTTCCTGGCAGACAGTCTGAGCAGAAACCTTTCGGACCCACACGAGTGGATGCTGGACACCGAAATATTCAAGATGATAGCAGTCTGGGGATGTCCTGACATAGACCTCTCTGCATCCCACCTCAATCATCAACTACAGATTTTTTGCACCAGGACTTTCCACGAACAAGCTTGGAAAGTGGATGCACTGTCATTCAGTTGGAGAAACCTCTCGGGATATGCCTTTCTGCCTCTTCCTCTTCTTCCACGGGTATTATTAAAGATCAAACAGGACAAGCCCAAGATGATAATCTTGCTGGCTCCAAATTGGCCTCGACAGTTTTGGTACCCAACTCTGAAAAACCTATGTCTGGAGCCCCCTTGAGTTTTACCACAGACTCTGAACCTTCTGTCCCAACACCAGGGTCAGGTTCTACACTCCCATGTCAGAACTCTCAGCCTGGCAGCCTGGTTAATCCAGGGTCTTTGATTCATTCTCTTCTACCCAAGCAGGTTATGGTTGTCATCTTAGGAGCCAGATGTCCTAGCACTAGAAAATCTTATGCAGGAAAATGGAAAAGATTTTGTTCCTGGATGCAGGCTCAGGATTCTGATCCTCTTCTTCCTAACATTCCTTTGATTTTACTTTACCTGACAGATCCCTTACATAAGGGTCTCTCTTTCTCTTCCATTAAGATACATGCCTTTGCTCATTATAATACAGACTCTCCAATCTTTTCCCACCAGCTCATGAGACAGTTTCTCAGAGGAGCTAAGAATTTAAGGCCCCCTAGATCTCCTCCCATTCCTGCTTGGGATCTCAATTATGTTTTGGAAAAGCTCACCTTACCTCCTTTTGAGCCTGCTGCCACTTCTGACATCAAGTTTTTATCTTGGAAAACAGCCATCCTGTTAGCTCTGACCTCTGCCAGGAGAGTTTCAGAGTTGCAAGCTCTTATGGCTGTGGAACCTTATATTATTTTTCATCAAGACAGGGTGTCTTTAAGGACTAATCCTACTTTCATGCCTAAGATGGTTTCCAAAGTGGCTTTAAATCAAACTATTCACTTGCCAACTTTTTTCCCCACTCCTCAAAATAAAGGGGAAAGGATCTTACATTCCTTGGATGTACACAGACAACTACGTTTTTACCTGGACAGAACCAAGGACATCAGGAAATCAGAGCAATTGTTTGTTTCTTATGCTTCAAGTTCCCAAGATAAAGCCATTTCAAAACAGACCATTTCTGAATGGATTGCTCATGGAATCAGATTTTGTTATTCACACCATGGAAAGCAAATCCCAGGGAGTATACGGACTCATTCCACCAGAGCTGCTGCCACTTCAGCTGCCTTCCTCAGGGGAGTTCCTACCAAAGACATTTTGGAAGCTGCAACTTGGAGTTCAGTGCATACTTTTTCAAAGCACTACAATCTACCTCTCTACTCTAAGTCTAGGGCAGGCTTTGCTTCTGCAGTCTTGCAGGGCCTTTTAGCCGCCCCTCCTACTTTGACCACCTCCCTTTCATTCTGCTTTGGGATTCTACCCTACAGTCATGACTGCAACAGTGAAACACGATGAACATAGTACAATTGTGTACACTTACCATAAATGTAGATGTTCGAGTGTCTTCACTGTTGCAGTCTGGGTTTCCCTCCCTCCTGTCCCCTCTTATTTTAATTTTGTGTGGTCCCTTTTTTCACCATTCTTCTGAGGTGTATTTGCAAAGGGTATGGGACCTTACTCATTTTGGGACTCCTGACATCTGGGGCAAGAAAAACTGGAGAACATGGCGTCGGCTGTCAGCTTTGTACTCCTGGCGCTCTGACGTCAGGGAGCATGGCTGAACAGCCGACGCCGGACCCAGACTTTGGGATTCTGGCCGACCGAGGGCTGCCTGCCGGCAGGGGAGAACCCTACAGTCATGACTGCAACAGTGAAGACACCCGAACATCTACATTTATGGTAAGTGTACACAATTGTACTTTCCTCATTGTTTGGTTCCAAGGTGAAGGGTACACTCACTCGGTGTGAGCAAGAAGGAAAGACGCTTTTTGCTGTGGGAGTGCGTTTTACTGTCCCTTCCAGACCATACCCCAAGGGTCAAAAGGGTGGCAAAATGTGGTTCAAAAAGTTCCAGAGGGTCTTTCCTGACACACAGGGTGAATCCTCCTTCAGAGGCAGAGGAGGAGGAAACGGCAGACGTCACCCTAGAGGCAGGGGCGGTCCACAATACCAACAAGGCCGTGATTCCTTTCGAGGACGGCCTTATCAGCACTCCTAATGTGGCGCCCGACTGCACTTCTCTGAGGCCGGTCGGAGGTCGCATTTCTTTGTACCAAGAAGCCTGGCTAAATATCACCCAAGACAAGTGGGTACAAGGAGTTGTTACCAGAAGCTATATCACAGGGGTGTCCAACCTTTTGGCTTGCTGGGGCCACATTGAGTGAACAGAAATGGTCTTGGGGCCGCATATAAAATATATCATATAGTTAACTCTTTTGTTGCTCCGGAAGACCACAGTCGACCCCCTGGCTGTACTATAGGTGCATTTGAACAATAAATAAATATAATAAATGCCTAATATTTGCCTTAAAATTCTAATTCTCATTCTAATTCTAATTCTCTAATCTAACAGTTAACTCTAACATCTTAGTTTATATATATATATATATCTATATATATATATCTATATCTATATCTATATCTATATCTATATATATATATATATATCTATATATATATAGATTTTTTTTTATACAAAAACAGATATTCACTACAGCACTAGCATTTCTCACTGGGAAAACCATTCCAGCAGTCCAGCTATGTAAAATGTCAACAACAGCAGTCCTACAATACTATAATCCACAAAAATAACCCAACAAATTTGCAATAAAGTAAAGAATTCACATTACTGACTTAATAAAACAATTCTGAATAAGCTACAAGAGGGTCTCACCCAAACAAATAACTGGTGCCAGAGATATGGCCTCAAGCTAAATGTCAAAAAATGCGTCATCATCCCCTTTGAGGAGAGTTATGTCCCCACAAATTATCACATTAATAACAATGTTGTAAGCACGCAATAAGTTGTATGATACTTGGGCATCCAGGTTGATAGAAACCTGACTTTTGACCACTACGTTGTCTCCGTTGTAAGGAACGCTTTTTACATGGCCCACCTTCATTAGTAAGGGTATCTCATCCAGGGACAAGGAAGTCGTAACATCCCTGTATTCTTCCTTTACAAGAGCCATTATTGAGTACAATGCCCCTTTTGGCATGTGCCTCAGCAAAACACCCTGCCAAAAGAAAGACTACAACCATTTCTGACAAAAAAGGTCAAAGGACTAAGTTCATGTAGTTATCCAAACAGACTAAAAAGCTTCTTGCTTTCCTCTGTCTCTCACTGGCCCCTATACATTTCATCATTGGCTTGCTTTCCAGGCTAAGAAAGATCCTGCCTTAAGAGACTTCCTCTACCTCAGAAATACTGGTTATACTTAAAACGCTCACTAAAAAGACCACAGCCTTAACTGCAACATAAACAAGCCACTTTTTATGTACAGGTTCTTGACACAAAAACCTTCAACTTCTGTAAAAAGCTCCTCTCATTATCAAACAATGTAGTTCAGCAACACGATGGCTGGATGGATAGCCATAAATGTAGTCCTTGGGTAAGTAGCATAGCCTTCATCAAACCATACTAACCTTTCCCAGCTGGATGGCTAATATCTAATATTGGTTACTCAAGTCTAGTTGCCCAAGAAGAGGGGCATGTTTAACTAAGAATTCCATTTGCAAAATTATATTCAGTATACATATTAAATTTCTCTCTCTTACACACACACCCACACACAAAAAAGCCCCTACTTGTAAAATAGGCAACCTCAGTAGTCACATGACACCCACTCATTGAAATTGTCGAAGTCAAAATATCTGAAAAAAAAATCATAATAGAGATGGATTCATCCATGTACTTTCCCACCACCAAAAGGACCATCAATAAATCAACAAACAACTGCTCGGCAAAAAGTAAATCAGTAAGAAAACCATAAACTATAATGCTACATACTGGTGTAAACATATAACGTGTGTCAATCCCCAGGTTAATCCATACCAAAAGATTGTTTCAGAGCTTCAGCTATGTACAAACAGTTTTCTCCTAAAAACTTTACTCATTGATATTTGCCTTGCTGAAATTATAACTGTAAAAAAAAAATGTTTTTAAATTTGTTCTGTACCTCAATGAGTCTCACTGTTACAATATGTAATCTCTGCCACATTGTATGAGTACTACATCCATAATTTGCTGTCTCGTATTGTATTATATTGTTGTGTGTTATTTTTGGAGCTTTTCTCCCCAGGCCCCTGCTGAAAATGGACCTGTGTCCAGTCGGACTTTCCCGGTAAACAAATGTAAAATAAAAAAAAAATAAATAAAAATAAACTTCCTTCCAATCTAAAGCCATTTGACATTCAGACATTTTAATTTGTGCAGAAGTTACTCAGACTGACAGTTTACTGAGCTGTAATGCTGACATTCGCTTTTGAAAAAAACAAATTCCCGAACTTTGTCAATAGCTCAAAGTGTAGAGAGATTTATTTATTTATTATATATTTATTTATTTTTGGAAAACATCTTTAAAACTGTTAAATTGACACACACCCAGAAACACAGAAAAGTTATTGTGATTATATAAACCACAGACTGCTGCAAGAAATCAAAGTCACATTAGCACTCTATGCTTATGTCCGAACAGATGAATCATACCTGTCAATTCCAAAAGAAGTAAAGTAGCTTAATAAGAAGGTTATTTGCAAGGTTACATGGCAGTTTATATTGGAAATAACCAGAGATATTAAAAAGGTTCTGTTTTTCATAATTATGCTGAAGTGTCTTCCAAGGTAAATACAACTTCTGATTTATTATGGAACCATACCTCTCAGCCTTAGAGCAAGAAATCTGGACAAAGCGAAAAATAAAGTGGGACACAGGCCCAAAAATAGTTATGCATCAAAGACACCATTGAAACAACTGTAGCTGCAAACATTATACATCACTTATAATCTTTCTATCCCATTATTGTCATTTAAACATTATATGGCTCATTCAGTCCTGCCTTCTTTTGCATCAGAGAAAACCATGCTTTGAAATGACAAATGCATTAAAAATAATAAATAAAACACATTGCATCAACATCCTGCAACTTAATACCTGCAAGCAACCACAG
This sequence comes from Protopterus annectens, assembly GCF_019279795.1. Classification (NCBI taxonomy): domain Eukaryota; kingdom Metazoa; phylum Chordata; order Ceratodontiformes; family Protopteridae; genus Protopterus; species Protopterus annectens. Next base: position 423,933,789 of record NC_056733.1, on the reverse strand, counting down.
CGCTTTCACTGAAACTAGGGCTGCTTGTATCCCCAGAATGACAGCTCTCCCTAATTAAGTCTAATGGTATACAATCTACCAGTATCTGGATTACCTGAAATAAATTAAATTATGGCCTGTAAATTGAAAGTACACTTTGTTTAATTAAAGTATATTTCTAAGCCCACTTACTATATTTTTTTCAGTAACCTCCCAATATCCATTTCCAGGTCACTTTACAAGATGTTGGCAGTGGTAGACTTACCATCCTTCAGAACCCCACAGGCCCACACTAATACATTATCCATTAAATGTAAATATCCATCCACTGTAAATGGCAAGAAGCTATGTCTTAAAAAATCTACTTCTGGCATGCGTATCCAAGTATTAGGTTTTGAAACAAAGAAACATATTCTCCACAGTCCGTAAGTCTCTGTCTTTAATAATCATCTACTGTTGCAGCACTCCCAACACATAAGCACACACATACACATTAAAATCCTCAACATTTAAAAAATGACATTGTGCCCACTTGATTTGCCAGTATTGATGATCCGCCAAAGCTATGCTTACTGTTGTCCAATCTACCACTGCTAGAACCCACCAATGAAAAAACAGTACTAGGTGCTTTTTTGTTTGTCTGAAAAAACATACAACTTTATATGCTACAGTCCCACATAGTCAGTCCACTACTGGCCCATTAACCCTAGGCTGCTGTCTCATTCCTACTCCCTGGAACTGCATTACCTTGGATGACTACTTTTATTTCCTAAGCAAAAGACACAAATTGGAAGATGAGGCAAAAATCCAGACATTCTTTGAAAATCCATACAGTTAAGAGGTATGAGTTCATGTTCAATACAACACTCTCCTTGTCAGGAAAGCCGCAATTTAATGAAAGTGCACTCCATGTATGATATATTTGTGAGCTAACTTGTTTGTGTTCAGCAGGTAGACTAATCATTGTTGGCCTCTTTCTACATGCGTCTCTCTCTGTCATGCACACGTATACACACATACACACACACTCTTCTACTTTCACGCACACAATTCTGCTTTCATGCATGCACCCACTCACTCACTCCGTACTTACCTATTAACACAGGTAATTGCTGTCCCTTTCAAAGGCAACAGCGGCAAATCCATACATGAGTCCCTCTTCAGTGAGAACACACACTGATTGTTCGGCGCAAAATAATAGCGTAAACACACTGACCCTTTTTTGGCTCAAAAACAAAACTAGAAGGGTGCTTTACCATATGCGCACACCGACATTAGCGTTACAGGTCACGGGAGCGAAAAACACACAAAAAAACGTGTTTTCGGGCATGTGTACATCGATGTTGCAGTTAGAGGTTGAGGGCCGCATGGAAGAGCTCTGAGGGCCACATGCAGCCCACGGGCCACAGGTTGGATACGTCTACTGTATCATATGCTTTTCCCTATCACCGTTTGCTCCCAAAAGGATCCCAGATGTGCCACCCAATCACAGGGATCAGGCAACTGTGGAGATCAACAAGTTGCTCTTAAAAAGAGTCATCCAGCCCATCCCAGCAGACCAGATAGGATCCGGAACTTACTCCAGGTTCTTTTTAGTTCCAAAACGAACCAGAGATTGGAGGCCAATATTGGACCTCAGCAGACTGAAACAATCGGTGAAGAAGGACAAGTTTCAGATGGTAACACTGCAGTCTATACTCCTGTTGTTAGGGAAATACTTTTGAATGTGCTCTCTGGATCTTCAGGATGCCTACTACCACCACATAAAAATGGACAAGGCATCCAGAAGCCTTCTACGCTTCCGGCTGGGAGCCAGTCACTATCAGTTTTGTGCTCTGCCCTTTGGTCTCACCACAGCCCCCAGAGTGTTCACCAAATGCATGGCAGTAGTGACAGCTCACCTGAAACGTCAGGGATTCCATGTGTTTCCGTATTTGGACGACTGGCTCCTGACTGCCCCCACCAGGCGTCTACTCCCCCAAAACAGGGACGCCACGATTCAACTTTGTGCACAGTTAGGGATCTCCATACATTGGAAAAAATCTGCATTATTGCCCTCACAATCTGTGATTTTTATAGGTGCAGAGGTAGACGCAGTGAACATGACAGCTTGTCTCCCTGCCGAAAGGGCACAGAACTTAATCTCCCAAGTTCAGCATTTTCTTCCGTTGCGAAAAGTCAAAACGATGTCTGTTCTTCTGCTCCTCGGGACTATGGCTTCCACAATTCTATTAGTACCATTAGCCAGGTTGCACATGAGAATTCTCCAGTGGCTTCTGTCTTTCCAATGGTCCTTCCAATATGTCCCACTGAGTTATCTTGTCCTGCTAACGGAATTATGCAAGAAGGACCTTCTTTGGTGGATAGCTCCCCAATCATCTGATCATGGGTGCCCCCTTTGTTCCGGCCCAACCTGTTGCCACGGATGCCTCCCAGATCGGGTGGGGGGGCATTATCTCGGCAGGACTGTCCAAGGCACATGGCAAGAACACGAGGCTCATCTGCATACCAGTGTTCTGGAGATGAGGGCGGTGCTTCTGGCATTGCAAGCATGTCAAGACCTTCTTCCTCTAGGGACAATGGTGATACAATCAGACAACATGTCTGTGGTTTGGTATATCAACAAACAGGGCGGTACCAGATCTTACCCACTCTTTCGAGAGGCCATGAGAGTTTGGGAATGGGCGATTTCTTCCCAGCGCTTTCTGGTTGCAACGCACATTCCAGGGACGACCAACGTGATATGCCAACAAGCTCAGCCGGGCAATCCTAATGCCACACGAGTGGTCTCTGAAATGGAAAACAGTGGATCAGATTTTACGGAAGTGGGGACAGCCTTGCTGCAACCTTTTTGCCATCCCAGTCAATACCAAATGCAGCAGCTATTTTTCCCTCATTCCCCCTCTGGGGGAGACTCCAAGAGATGCTCTGGCTCACGATTGGCCCATGGTACTTCTGTATGCTTTTCCTCCAGTCCCTCTCATTTCCAAAGTGAATCAGAAAGCCAGTTAGCTAGGAAGCAAGTTGATCCTCATTGCTCCTTACTGGCCTCGTCAGGTCTGGTTCCCTTCCTCGAGCCTCTCCTCCTGGATGATCCTTGGATTCTGTACCCAGCTCCAGATCTATTGACTCACATGTCGGGTACGCTACACCCCTCAATCCACACCCTCAAACTGACAATGTGGCAGCTCCATTTCCATCCCTAGTCAGGCTTCATGATGTGTCATCCTCAGTGTCGCATATTCTTATGTCCTCCCATAAACCTTCAACTAGGAGGCTGTATGGCAGTAAATGGAAAAGGTTTTCTATTTGGGCACAGAGAATGAATGTAGATCCATACACTGCTTCTTTCCCCGTGATTCTGGATTTTCTTTGAGCTTTTTCAGCAAGGATCTGCCGCTGCCACTATCAGAGTCCAGTTGGCGGCAATTTCTCATTTTCACTTAGATTTTCCAGATACCAGTTTAATGTCCCATAAGCTATGCAAGACCTTTTTGAAAGGGACCACTCTGTTGAGGCCACCTGTGCAAGAACCAGTGGCTTCTTGGGATTTAAATTTTGTGTTGTCCAAATTGACATCTTCCCCCCTTTGAACCTTCCCACTCATCTTCACTAAAAGTTTTGTCTTGGAAGACCTTGTTTTTGGTAGCTATCACATCAGCTAGACTGGTATCGGAGCTACAGGCCTTGTCTATTAATCCGCCATATTTGATTTTTCAAAGACAGGGTGTCATTGCATACTAATCCCTCTTTGCCCCCAAAGTTTGTTCTAATGCTACCTTAAACCAATAAATAGAACTCCCAGTTTTCTTCCCTAACCACTGTAATGCAGCTGAGTACCGTTTTCATCAGCTTAGACGTTCATAGACCACTACGTTTTTATCTACAGCGGACTGTGGTTTTCAGGAAATCAGATCAATTATTAATTTCCTTTTCTGACTCTAGATTGGGCTTACCTGTTTCTAAAGTGACACTATCTAATTGGATTTCCAGTTGTATAGCCTTTATTTATAGCTCGAAGGGCAAACCTTTACCCTACAGGATCAAGGCTCATTTTACCAGGTCGCTGTCTACCTCTGCAGCCTTTCAAGCCAGGGTACCACTTGATAATATTTGTGCAGCAGCTATGTGGGCTACCCCTCACACTTTTATTACACATTACAAATTGGATTTGGCTCCACGGTGCTCAAGAGTATTTTCCAATGAGCCACCCAAGAATAAGGAGCTAGGGACGCTGTCCCATATGTAAAAATGAAGGTGAGATCGGACTACCTAACATAAAGAAGTTATGCACTCACCATAATGTTCCATGTTGGTAGTCCATCTCACCCTTCATTTTTATCAACCCGCCCCTCCTGCCCCCATCCTGGAAGATCTGGAAGTAATAATTTGGTTGCCTTTGGTTGGAGACCCTTTAGTATTGGTTGTTTTTATGGTTGTTATTCTAGTGAGCAGCAGACAAGATCTGGGGATTGTACTGGTGTACCATGGGCTACCTGCTTATCCACAAGCCAACCAGAAATCTTCCAGCTTGTAAATCGGCCGAGTCGAAGCCGAGGATCGGCTCTGAACCCATATGTAAAAATGAAGGGTGTGATGGACTACCAACATGGAACATTATGGTGAGTACATAACTTCTTTTTTTGTTTTATGGGCTGTGGTTGAGTGTCACACTGAGTCATTGGGCTGTTTGTCATTTGGGTTGTGTTGGGGGGTGCTTGCGTTTCTGCTTTGGAGGTCTCTGTTGCTTGAGCAGATTATTATTGAGAGCCTCCACAAATGTTTTTGTGTTTCTATGTGTGGATTTTGGTGGTGTAGGTGTAGTGGGACTATGTGATGAGTGTGGTGTGGTGCAAGTGTTTACCCTCTCCTCTTGACTGTCAAGTTCAGTCTTGGTTGGAGAGAGCTTTACCTCCAGTTTGGCTAGATAAGTGCATCTTTCACAGGAGATGGTTGTCTGTGTACATGAGGGAATTGCTACATTGCCCCAAGATACTTAGATTCATCAGATAGACAGGAGAGAACACTGGTAGCTGACCCTTGGACATTGCTGAATAAAACACTACCTTCCTTTATACAAGTGAGGAAAGTGAGTATAAGAGCTGTTTTTCTCTAAGCAAGTGAGGAAAGTAAGTACAAAAACTGTTTTCCTCTAGGTAAAGAGGAAGGTTTGGTGCTGTAGTAATTTGTAGCTTATTTAGTGCTAACAACAAGTTCTGAACAAGTGCTGAGCACTACCCCTGGATGCCAAATCCAATTTGTAATGTGTAATAAAAGTGTGAGGGGTAGCCCACGTAGCTACCTAGTGCTTATCACTCCCACTGATAAGTTAGAATGCTTCCCTCCAACACATAAAGGCTTGGGAGGGCTCAGAAGCTTACAAACAGTCCTGGATACAGCAAGTCTGTATCTGGACTTGACCAGTTACAGGAAAGGTGGGAAACGAGCGCAAATGCGGGCTTTTAAACCAGACAGTTGAAAGAGATGGGAAAACTGCCCAAACGGCCAATAAACTACAATTTCTGGGCCAGAAACATCTCTTGTGATAGGTAGGCTGCCTAGTTCTTACCACTCCCACTGATGAGCTAGAAGGCTTCCCTCCAACACAGAAAGGCTTGGGGGGCTCAGAAGCTATAAACAGTCCTGGATACAGCAAATCTGTATCTGGACTAGACTAGTTTCAGGAAAGGTGGAAAACAAGCGCAAACACAGGCTTTTAAAGCAGAAAGTTGAAAGAGATGGAAAAACTGCCCAAGCGCCAATAAACTACATTTTTTGGGCCAGAAACCACTCTTGTGGTAGATAGGCTACCTAGTGTTTACAACTTCCACTGATAAGCTGGAAAGCTTCCCTCCAACACAAAGGCTTTGGGGGCTCAGAAGCTTACAAACTGTCCTGGATACAGCAGTCTGTATCTGGACTAGACTAGTTACAGGAAAGGCAGGATACAAGCTTAGAAAAAAAATTGTTTTGAAAGTGGAAAGGGAGAAAGGAGAAACAGAAGATAATTCAAAATTAAGGACCCAAGTGGCTTGCTCTTCACAAATGTTCTCTCTGTATTAGGTAGAGTGAGCTAGTAACACAACTGGAATAGAGCTGAACAGATGGGACCTAGTAGGAATGTCTGAAGTCAGAATATGATCTCACTGTACTCTGTTGAGTGGGCAAATGAGATAGACCCAGGAGGAGTGTTCAAACCCAAATTTACAGGAGGGGCGGGCAATTCCAAAGCCACCAAGACTAATACCAGAACAACAACAGGGAGGCGGGCAGAAAACTAACTGCAGAGACAGAGCGAGACCACAATATTTTTTGAAACAGTTAAATAGAAAAATAACTAGAGAGAGACACGGACACAATATTCAATTAAACAATTAAATAGAAAAATGAAATGTAGTACAATCTTTAACACTGCAAGCTTGTACTTGTAACTCCACTAGTAATGCAGTTGATTGTATGTATCAGAAGCCAAACTACTCTGGTATTGATCAGTAATAAATTCAAAGATATGTGACTCACTTGAGAAACCCTCCAGTCAGAGTTTAGCACGGAATATCAATGAAGTGAAAATCAATAGCCCCCACTAACTGCAGTGACAGAGAGAGACCACAGTATTCTATGAAACAATTAAATAGAAAAATGAAATACAGTACAATCTTAAACACCAAGTTTGTACTTAACTCAGCTAGTAATGCATTTGATTGTAGGTATGCAGCAGAAGCCAAACTACTCTGGTATTGAGCAGTAATGTAGCTCGCTCCTTTCCTTTTCTAAAGTTCCCACCTCCAGTTTTTTTCTCTCCTTTACAATATTCAGTGCTTCAGTTAAAGCTGTTTTAGAGTTTGATTTCCATTTTCTAGTAATTGCTTTTTGACAGCTAGTAGCATTAAACTTAGTAAACCTACAAAGGTTTTTGCTAATATGTTATGTATGTAAGTCTCCTGAGGAGCCCTGAAGTAGCAACATCAGGGTAGTTTGGATCTTGTATTCTAACTCAAAATAATAATTTCCTTAGTAAAAGCTATTTGCTCCTTCAACATTTCTGAGAAAATGGTCAGTAAGGAATTAATTCTGCCAAATCATTACATTCCCATTAGAAAAAAATCCAATTACCTTTCTTTCCCATCAGTCATCCAAGTCTGCTTGGGGTGTAAAAATACAGCAAAAATCCTAAGTCTTCTGGACTTTGCATACTTGGCAGATCTACAGATATCCTTCCATTGTTCCCATATATTTTGCCTTTTCCTTTCTTTCTTCCCAATCTTTTCAAACCACCTCTGATTCTCACAGCGGTGGCGTTGTTGCCTCACAGCAAGAGGTTCTTCCGTTCGATTCTCGGCTTGGGTTGGGAGTGCCTTCTATGTGGAGTTTGCATGTCCTCCCTGTGGTCGAGTGGGCGTTTGAAAGACATGCGTTGAATGGGCGTGCCTTCGTTGAAGGTTGGGTGTCAGGCTGGCAACTCGACACCATAAAAAACAACTGCCAATCATTAGCAGACCGGAGTTCCACTGTGGCGACCCCTGTTCGGGAAAAGCCGAAAGACAAACAACATCACGTAGTATTTTTTTATGCCTTATTAATTATCCCTTTTTAACAGCAATTTCTGAACTAGACTCAACTGTAAACTCCAACAGAGATGGTCTTTCATTTAGCATCCCCCTGTCCCTTTCTCTTTGCCTGTACTGTTATCAGTGCCTGGTAGGGAAGACCGACTAACCTGCAGTCCAAACTTGTGTGTGGCTTCATTTCATTTTTTGGTTTACCCTCTCATCATTTGATCGCAAAACCTTAGTTATTTGATTAATATTCTCCAGTCAACTCCTTCCCCTTCTTGCCTACTTTCTGTACCTCTGCTTGCATTCTTCCTTATTGGTAAAATCCCCCCTTTTTCCTCCATTTCTGTGTTGGCTTAGCTCTTGCAAAATATTTAGCTACTTTGACAGCAATACAGAATATTATATTGATGTTCTCCTTATGGACTTTTATCCAAAATGTTATTCTCTCCTTAATTCTTGAACTCCTCACCCCACATTTTGTAGGATCATAGAAGGTTACTAGGCTAATGGCCCTGGAGCTTTTTTATACCTAGCCATTCATGCCCCAGTTTTCTCAGTTTTCAGTGCCAATGGAGTAGAGTGGATTTTCTGTATACCTGTGCGTTAGGGCATCTACAGACTGCCCCTGTCCATGTGGGCTACAGGTGACAAGCCAGGGGTGAATTTAAGTTTCACATTCATTTTTCCAAGTTGCATTTGAATAGGCTTGGGGAAGAGCTCTGTTTCACATGAATTGGGAGTCCATTGCAGAGAAGGGGTAATCTCCGAGACTCATACCTGTCCCTCCAACATGTTTTTTTTTTTTTTTTTTTTGTCACAAGAAGTTGTTTAGATCCTTAGATCGGGTAATCCTAGTGTAGATCCTTAGATTGGGTAATCCTAGTGTTTGTTTTGTGAATGTGTAGCAGATCATCAAGGCTGGATTGGACATTGTCTTGTAGGTTAGGCATAGATCACCACTTTGGTAGTCTGTAGGAGACAGAGTAGAGGAACATGGATAGGATCATAGGGCCATCATCATCCCTTTCCACTTTGTAGAACCTTGTGCTTGTGATATGTATATGTGTAGCTGTAAAGCACGCCTTCAAATCAGGTAATCCTAAACTGTCTTGTATGGTGAGAATCATCTTATCCTACTTAACTCTTCCCCTCCCACATGAATTCCTGCAACTCTCTATTAATTGTGGTTCACACCTTCTCCTTTGGTTGTCAAAAATATGCCTGACCTGTATATAAAACTAATGGGACTAGAAACAGTCATTGCTCATATGTTATCCATATCCATAATCAAGAGTTTCACAGCTTTTAGTATTTTTTCTAGTATTTTCTTGTATATATTTAGCTGTTGTAGTAGAGTCATTTTAATCCGTACATCTAAATACTTCACTATATCCTGTCTCTCTAAATGTGGGTATTGAGCCAGTTCACATGTGGTACATAGTTTACTGCAATAGGCTTTGTTTTATCTTCATTTGTTTTGTATCCTGAAAAGATGCTGAATCTGTCTCAAAATGTTGCACAACACCAAAATATCTTTTTCTGGATTTGTCAAGTACAAAACTTTATCTGTGAACAGCGCTAATGGCAATATTTATGTTCTCTGATAGAATAACAGGGTTCCCTCAAAGAATAATAGGGTTAATTAGGAGGATATATGAAGGTCTGGTGGCAGATGGATACTAGTTGTAGTCTTGAGTTTGAGAGCCCGTTATTTTCTTTGCAGATGGCTCTAAAATGTAAAGCAAGTAAAGTAGGAAGGAGGGACATCTCTGCCCTTTTCCTCTGTTCAAACTCCCTTCCACTTACTGTGGACAGACTGGCTTCCTACCTTGATTCTTGCACCAGACCTTCATATACCCTCCTAATTAACCCTTTTATTCTGTCAGGGAACCCTTTTATTCTGTCAGAGGTCATAATTACTGCCATTGCCATACTCCTAAAATCCCAGTCGAGACTACAGAAGCTTTTTCTACAATAAGATCCACCATCAGTAGCATTATTGTATTCTTCCATGTGGATCATCGTCGCTGTATTCCTATTATCAGATGTTTGCCTCCCTTCCACAAAGCCACATTGATCCATATCTATCAATTTTGGCAACAACTTTGTTGGGTCTCTTAGCTGATATAGACATAAATACCTTATTATCATAGCTTAAAATTTATATAGGTTTATATGAAGCTGAGTCTGAAGGGTCTTTACCTTAAGTGTCAGTGAAATATTAGTGCAAATATGATAAATGTGCCATGTTTTGTACAAAACTGTGTTGGACTGCTAGATGTGCATTTCTATGATTGTCTTGTAACTCGGTCCCTGTGTGAGTTTTTATATTGTAAGCAACAGTTGGTAATTTAGAACCAGTCCCATGTACTGCAGATGTGCTAATTTTCATTAATCATTTTGTATAAACAAATATAATACCTCTTTTATGGTCACTCTGAAACAGAATATATTTATCACATTGATTACTGCTGAAGTAGCCATAGTTATAGAGGATATATCCTGCCGAGGCTATAACAGAACACATGGCTAGCTTCCAAAGCTTCAGAGCACCTTCCATGCACCCAAACCATCAGTCACCTCGAGCTGACTGAAAAGATAGGTTTGGACTCCAAGCCCTTTAGAGTTTTCCTGCTGTTGAAAAGAATGGTTCTCTGCAGGCTTTTGAGGATCAGCGGTAGGCTTGTGTTGATGTTATTCGTGTTTCACTGTTGCAGTCATCACACTTGGGTTATCCTGCCAGGGTTAGCCCCCAGTCAGCCCGAATACCAGAGGTTTAGTATTTCTGCGTCGGTTGCTGTCAGTCCAGGACTGATGTCAGGTCGTCAGTGGTATAAAATCAGGCAGCCGATGCCATTACATCAGTCTTTCTTGCCGAGGAGCCCGAAGCACGAGTGCCGGTCGGCCGCTACCTGAGTTTTCGTTTTGAAACTGAAGTTGAAGTCTTCTAAAGCCAAGTACCCCGTTGAGGATTCTTTTTTTCTTGCTGTAACCGATGTCAGAAAAGTTAATTGTCTCGCCAGTGGAAAGCAAATACCAGCCCGAGACTTTCATTCTTACTGCGTCACCTGTTTAGGCCCAGACCACGACGTCCCTCGCTGTCGCTTTTGTGCTTTGTTCAATGCCAGAGCTATGCATCGTCAGGCCCTTATTGTAGCTAGATATTTTCGCTATCAGCCCTCAAATTCCAGTATGGCTTTGGTAAGCCATCCAACTACCGATCTTCCGAAAAAGCATAAGGATAAAGGCAGAGACAGACCGCACAGGTCCAAAACTACTGACAATGCTTCCATTAAGCTAGTCGTCAGTTCTCCAGTCCTCAGTGAGGTGCTTTCGCAGCCCCTGATGCCTGCTTCTGTGGATTCGCAGGCCCCTACCGAGACCCTTTCGGAGTCTGGTCTGCTGCAAGACTCTTCTTCGACTAAGGATCCTACGGATGTCTCTACCTTGGATGGGTCCGGAACCGCTGAGCAGGCACCTGCTTCTGAGGAAGTTCTTTGCACTACCAATACTCGACACAAACCGAGAACTTCTTTCGCATCTTCAGTTCTTTCTCAAACTACCAAGATGTTCATTGTGTTACAATGCTGCAGTCATTACACTTGGGTTATCCTGCTGTCAGGCGGTCCCGCAGTTGGCCAGAGTTCCAAAGTCTTGGTCTGGCATCGGTTGCTGTCGCTTCTTTCCTGACATCAGTGCGCCAGGGGTATATAAGATGCATCCAATGCCATTTTCTTCAGTCTTTCTTGCCGCGCGGTGCCCAAAGCAAAAGCAGTTCGCAAGTGCCGGTCGGCCGACTCCTGAGATTTTCGAAGTCTAATTTCAGACCCGAAGTCTTCAATAAAGCTAAGTACCCCGTTGGGGAAACTTTTTTCTTGCTTCAGACCGATGTCAGAAAAAGTTAATAATTGTATTTCTTGTGGCAAGCAAATACCTCATAAGGACTTCCACTCTTACTGTATTCCATGCCTAGGCCCTGATCACGACGTCACTAGTTTTCGGTTTTGTGCTAGATTTTACAAACGCACTATAAAAAGATGTTTTGATTTTGTTTTGCACTACTTTGGCCAAAGGTTCAATTATACCATGCCGTTGGATCAACCGACGACCCCAATACTGAAAAAATGCAAAGACAAGGATAAAGGCAGGCATCCGAGGTTCCAAAACCGACGACAAAACCTCTTCTAGGCCAGTTGCCGGTTCTCAGTGAGGCACTTTCGCAGCCCCTGACACCCGCTGCCTCAGAGCCATAGGCCGCCTCCGACTCCCACTGCAGTTCTGCAGGGCCTCATAGGCAAACCTAACTCTTTATAGACCAGCCACCCAACCTCAGCTTTGGGATTGTACCCAAGTGTAATGACTGCAGCAGTGTAACACGATGAACATAGTACAGTTTTGTACCTACCATAAATGTAGATGTTCATGTGTTCACACTGCTGCAGTCCAGGTTACCCTCCCTCCATCCCCTCTGTCCTAGCTGTACTTATATATACCTTTCTATCCCATACAAGCTTTGTGGTGTATTTGTTTGTAACTGAAGGTATTGTTTTCTTTTTATATATGTGTTTTATTAGCAATATGTATTGCCTACCTATTTGGGGGCACCTGACATCTGGGGCAAGAAAAACTGAAGAAAATAGCGTTGGATGCATCTTGTATACCCCTGGCGCACTGACGTCAGGGAAGAAGCGACAGCAACCGATGCCGGACCAAGACTTTGGAACTCTGGCCGACTGCGGGACCGCCTGACGGCAGGATAACCCCCGACTGCGGGACCGCCTGACGGCAGGATAACCCAAGTGTAATGACTGCAGCAGTGTGAACACTCTAACATCTACATTTATGGTAGGTACAAAAGTGTACTTTTTTAAGGCCCAGGGTACGAGCTACACGCAAAAAACTGCGGACCCAAGCTCAGGTACTTGCTTCCATGCCTCAATCTCAAATGCTTAAAATGGCGAAAGACCTTTTTATGCTTATTAGGGGAAGTCAGACTACCCCTTCAAAAAAAAAAAAAAAAAAAAGACTTCTCCCCGGTACTTTTATCTGAATAGGAGTCCGATGACTCTGATGCTTCTGATTATGAAGACATGCAACCCCTCTCTGCTTATGAGGATTCTGATGCAGAGGAATCCATTCCTTCTGCGCCTCCACCCAAGGATTTTTCATTTGAAAAAACCTACATACTTTAAGGGAGCATTTCCAGTGGGAATGTCAGGACTATCCTCAGTCAAAAAAGAGACTCGGGGAATTCTTACGTTTACCACAGCACAGACCTTTAGCCATTCCTTCTGTCCTCGATGTTGTGGTTGATCTTTTTATGGAGTCCAGTTGGACTCCTGACACCCTTCTTCCTGCTCCCAGGAAACCTGACAGGTACTACAGAGTCCATGTCTCTCACAAATTCCTTTTCAAAAATCCTACTGCTGACCCAGAGGTAATCTCCCAAGGACCTAAAGGAATTAACACAGCTTCAGCTAAGAATCCCATCCCCTCAGACAGGGATTCCGAACTTTAGATAGATGAGATAAAGAAAGTATACACCTCTACAACTCTTGCTATTAGAGCACTAAATTGTCAGTTCCACATGCTGAAATATCAGCAGCATACCATGGACTCCTCAAACAATATCTTCCTTGTCTGCTTGTGCAGAAAATGAATTACAAGGCTTATGCATTCTGCAAGCCAAGTTACTAAGCACACCTTGCAATGTGGCTTTGGTGCCCTAGAAGCATCTTGCAGGGCAGCAAGTCACTGGTTCTGTCCTTAGAAGGCATGCTTGGCTTGAGGAACAGACCTTGCCAGACCATGTCAAATCAAAATTATTGGACGCACCATTGAACAAAGACAATTTGTTTGGCACCAAGGCAGAAGAGGTCTTAAAAAAAGATGGAAGAAAAAGCTAAATCTGTGCAGACAGACTTTTTACAGGTCCAGCCTGAGAGGTTCAGTAAGCATTGCCCCTCCAAGCACTGGTCATTTCTGGCCCCCTCCAGGACAGCTCAGCCCAGACCCAGGGGAAGCAGACCCCCCAGACAGCAGTCCCAGGGAATGCAGAGATCTAAGCAATGGAGTTCCTCCTCTTCAAAAACAGGGAGCACTAAGTCACCCTCTTATGGTAAGAACTCAGTGACTTTACACCTCCACCCCTTATCTCTGCCCACCTGCTTGTGCCCCTAGGCGGAATACTCTCCTTCCATGCAAACAATTGGGCCTCTATTACCAACGACCAATGGGTCCTCAACATAGTGTCCAATGGTTACAAATTTTATTTCCGCACTCTGCCAACCCCAAAAGGGTTCCCAGATCTACCTCCAAACCAGTGGGCAGAGGCCATAAAGCAAGTCCTTTCCCGGCTCTCCATGAGGGCAATACAGCATGTTCCTGCAGACCAGATAGGCCAAGGTTTCTATTCCAGACTCTTCTGGTACCCAGAAAAGAGGGGACCTGGCGCCCAATCCTCGATCTATCCATTCTAAACCTCTTTCTGGTGATTCCAAAATTCAAAATGCTCACCCTCCAGCAGCTTCATCCTATGCTTTCCAAGGATGCTTGGTTAGCCACCCTAGACCTAAAAGAGGCCTACCTACACATCCCAGTCAGGGAATCTTGCAGGAAATGTCTACGTTTCAGGGCAGGATCTATGCACTTTCAGTTCTCTGCGCTTCCCTTTGACTTATCCACTGCTCCCAGAGCTTTCACAAAATGCATGGCTCCAGCCATTGCTTTTTGCAGACAAAGAAATATTCAAATTTACCCCTACTTAGACTATTGCCTGATTCAGGCAGACAGGAAAAGCTGTTAGAGCACCTGACCTTTGTAAAGGACCTACTGACCTCCCTGGGGTATACTATCAATGAAAAGAAATCAAAACTAGTCCCCACACAAAAAATTTTATTCCTGGGAGCAGGCCTGGACACAGCATCCCAGATGGCATTCCTTACTCCAGAAAAACAAGCCTACCTGACAGGCTACTTCTCTCAGCTACCCACCAGAACCCAGTTATCTGCAAGGAAAATCCTGCAAGCTCTAGGGTTCATGGCCTCCTGCATTCTATTCCTTCCATATGCCAGACTGCATATGAGGAAACTACAGTGGTACCTAAAAAGTCTTTGGTGTCAGCACTCTCAAGACCTGGAAACTATCATACCAATGATACCCTGTCTAAGGAAAGATTTTCTTTGGTGGGCAACAGCATGCAACCTCAACAAAGGACTTCCCTTCTCACAACCCCACACCGCCCAGACGCATCAGACTATGCCTGGGGTGCACACCTGGATGGCAGGTGCATTCAGGGCCGTTGGAGCCCAAATCAAACACATCTGCACATCAACCAGAAAGAGATACTAGCTGTTTAGCACGTCCTGGCAACTTTCAGACCCCTACTCTCCCTGGGGTCTCTACTGATCAAAACAGACAACACCACACTGATGTGGTATATCAACAAGCAGGGAGGGGACTCAATCTTATCCTCTCTGCAGGCTCGCCATGACCCTTTGGCACATGTCCTCAGCCATGCAAATACACCTGCTTGCACAATTCCTGCCAGCTTAAGCAGAAACCTGCTAGACCCACACGAGTGGCAGCTAGACCACAGAACATTCACCCTTGTAGCCCAGAAATGGGGTACCACGAAGGTGGACCTCTTTGCCTCCCACCACCAATCATCAGCTCAGCAAATTCTGCACCAGGGAACCTCACAGCAAGGCCTGGAAAGTTGATGCTCTGTCCTTCCATTGGGTAAACCTCTCAGTCTATGCATTTCCCCCTCTACCACTCATTTCAGGGGTACTGCAAAAAATAAGGGAGGAAAAACCAAGGGCAGTCCTGATTGCCCCAGACTGGCCACACCGGCACTGGTACCCACTGCTGTGCAGTCCGTCACCCCTGCCACCATGGCACCTACCGCAGATCCTAACTCTCCTGACCCAGAAGAATGGAGAATTCATGCATCCGTAATTTGCAGACCCTCAACCTGGCAACCTGGCTTATTCCCTGACCTCTCCTCAAGCTGCCAGCCTAAGCAAGCAAATCCTAGATGTTATCTGTGAGGCCAGACGCCCCAGCACTAGAAAATCCTATGCTGACAAGTGGAAAAGGTTTTGTACCTGGATCCAGGCTAAGGGAGACGAAAGAGCACAGCCCACCCTACCTCTCATCCTGGGTTTACCTAGCAGACATACTACACAGGGGTCTATCTTTCTCTTCTATTAAAATTCATTCCTCTGCCATCTCTGCTCATTACAGCGCAGAGCCACCTCTCTTCTCACACCCTCTCATCAAACAACAGGGGCTAACACCTTAAGGCCACCCAGAAGTGCTCCTACCCCAGCTTGCGACCTTAACGTTGTGTTGGAAAAGCCCACCCTTACCCCCCCCCCTTTGAACCTGCAGCTTCAGCAGAGTTAAAATTCCTCTCTTGGAAAACAGCCGTGCTTCTGGCCATCACTTCAGCTAGAAGAGTTTCAGAGCTACAAGCACTCATGGCTTTAGAGCCCTTCATCATTTTCCATGCTGACGGAGTCTCCCTCAGGACTAACTCATCCTTCATGCCTAAAGTGGTGTCCACTGTGGCTCTCAGCCAATCCATTCATTTGCCCACCTTTTTCCCTGACCCACAACACAAGGGAGAAAGAATTCTGCACTGTGCAAAGACAGCTCAGATTCTATCTGGATAGGACTAAATCTTTTAGGAAAACTGACCAATTGCTAGTCACCTTCGCAGCAGGGGCAAAGGGCAAGGCCATATCATCTCCAAATGGATAGCACACTGCATCCATTTCTGCTACAAACAGCACTGGAAACCGCCCCCCCCCCCCCAAAGGGGGGTCAGAACGCATTTCACCAGTTCAACCTTTGCAGCTTTTCTCAGAGGGGTCCCCACCAGGGACATCCTGGAGGCTGCAACATGGACTTTTATTCATATCTTCAAGCATTACCACCTGCCTATCTTCTCCAAATCCAGGGCAGGCTTTGCCACTGCAGTCTTGCAGGGCATCCTTGCCAGTCCCCAGTCTTCTTGACTGCCTCCACCCTTTTCTTCAACTTAGGAAATCAACCCAAGTGTGATGAATACAACAGTGAAACACGAAGAACATAGTACAATTGTGTACACTTGGCATAAATGTAGATGTTCGAGTGTATTCACTGTTGCAGTCCTGGTTTCCCACCCTCCATCCCCCTTCTCTCTCTCTCACTCTCTTCCTCTCTCCTTAAAGGGAATTTTTGGTATTTACTTTCTACTGGTGGTGTTCTTCCACAACAACCTAGCTCCCTGTTTTGGGGCTCCTGACAGTTGGGGTAAGAAAAACTGATGTAATGGTGTCTGCTGCCTGATTTTATACCACTGTCGACCCGACGACAGTCCTGGAGCTAAAGCAACTGACTCCGAAATACTATGCCTCTGGTATTCGGGCTGACTGAGGGCTAACCCTGGCAGGATAACCCAAGTGTGATGACTGCAACACTGAATACACTCGAAGATCTACATTTATGGTAAGTGTACACAACTGTACTTTCCTTTGCTGGGCAGATAAGTTTGCTTGGGGAAAAACGTTACACATTTAAAAACAAAATTGTTTCATTGTACTTTTACTGTTTATGAAAGTTATTTTTAAATTAGGAGTTTACCAGACAATTGTACTTTTAAATAGGTGTGCCCACTTTTCTTATTGGATTAAAAGTTATTTAAAGTAATTGAAAACTATATTTTCTGTGGAATAAAATAGTGTGTTTAACTGCTTTTTACCATGTTTTTATGTGGGGAAAAAAGTGATGTTTTAAGACTTTAAATTTTTGCCGGCTTTTGCTGAATATTTTCTCCTGGGAAAGAGGTAGAATTTTCATTTTGACAATGGAACAAATTAGTGGTCCCACAGTCTGTCCTTCCAGCCATAAAATGAAAAAGTTAAGCAAATAGCCTTTGCCATCACAGCAGGCTTGAAATTTGCCTCATTTGCAGGTGGGTGAATCTTTGCAAGTGGGTGACTCTGCTGTGGCCATAGCTTGTTCTCAGACGACTACTCTCTTATCCTAGATCCCTCTGGTGTAACACCTACAGCCACTGTGAACTAGGGCTAGCCACATCCTCCTCTGCTTTTGGGGTCCTCTCAGTGGGCACAGTATAGCCACTCCTGTTCGTCCTGGGAGAGTGGCACAGAAGACTTTCTGTTTTGGTCAGAATGTTTTGCCATCCCTGAGGAAGCTGCTGCTTTTAACACTGTGGGCCCCATTTTCCTGTCAAAAAGAAATGGAAAACTAAACATGTATCTTCTCCTCCTCAAGTTTAATTAGCCAGGAATAGTTTACTGGGTCTGGCTCAGGAATTAATTTAGGCTAATTCCTTCTTGTACGGTAGATGTCCTTTTATTCTCATGTTGCAGTATTCCAAACTCTTGGGTTTTCCTCTTTTGCTACCCGAATGTCTGACCAGTATACAAAAGCTTCTAGTCTCTGCTTGGGCACATGTGATGTCTGACATTGCTAAGGGAGCGTGGGCCGTAAAAGTGATGTCTGCACGTACCAGACCTCGGAACTTCTCTGCCACCAGTTGAACGTCAGCTGTTCTTGCCGTACCGGCCGGTGGAGTGAAAATTCTAAGATAAGTACCCCGTTTTGTTTCTTTGGATCACTGCATGCGTGTTTAGGTTCATGTCACCCTGGAAGGAAAAGGTGCAAGTGCGGTGGTCAGATCTCCCATAAACACACCCATGAGCTTTGCCTTTTTTGTTTAGGGCCTACGTACAACCATAAGTCTTGCTCCATCTGCCAGGCCTTCATTCCAAAAATGCTACACAGCCGTCTGCATGTGTTAAGCATTTATCTTGAGAATCAGCAGCGTAAGCATTTAGCTTTAGATATGGAGGGGACATCCAGTCAACCCGTCGAGCCACCCAAGAAAAAGGCAGAGGTTGTTAGGCCTGAATCCATAGCTGCACTTCCTTCACCTGTTGCCCCTCCTGTGGCTGATGTCAACCTGGAGGAACGATCAGTCACTGCCGATATGTGTACAGTGGGTACCGCTGTGGAAGCCACAGAACCCAGAGTGGGAGGTACGCCCTCGGAGGTAATGCAGACATTGGCTACAGACGGTGAGGGGGAACCTCTGCTTGTAATGGCATGGATCCCTCCACTACTTCACAGATTACTGAATCCAGGCCTACCTTGGCTCCGACACCCAGTAGGCCTTCCCTTAAAAGGAAAGATAAAAGAAAACACATTTCTCCCCAGCAGAGAGCCAGCCAGATCGGCAGTTTTTTTTTCTAAATGCCTTTTCAATGCCTTCATGGCTCTGAGGCCTACTACACCCTCAGCCTCCTGTGTGGCTTCTTCTGTGATGAGCCCTAGGCCTCAGGCATTAGATACTTCCAATGCTGAAGGAGAGGAATTCTCTGACTCTTTGTCAGAGGATTTCCTGCCGTATGACTCCCAAATGCCAGCTCCTCTTGGCTATGCCTCCACTGAGGAAGAATCTGCAGAAACAGTTTCCCCAGGTTGTGGATCTCACCTTTGGGGAGACCATTTCAGACATGAAGGAACATTTCAAATGGGACTCCTCTGAAATGACAGAAGTTCAGAAAAGATACTGTGAACTTCTTCACATGGACTCCCTTGCCCCTTCAACTATTCCCCCAGTACTACCAGCATTTATGGATGCCTTTAATGCAGCTTTGGTTAATTCAGAGTCCCAGCCTCCTGCACCATGAAGGTCTGACAGATTCAACAAGGTGTCTGAGGGAGCCAAATTCCTTGTTAAGTGCCCTGCAGCAGACTCTAGCACTGTATCACTGCGAGCTGAAAAGGTATCTAAACTCCTTCCATCCTCCTCACTTCTCCCCACAGACAAAGACAACAAGGCCATGGAACACCTTGGAAAAGGTTTATACCTCATCCATTTTGGCATTTTAGGCAATAAATTATCAAACCCACATGTCCAAATATGTCCTAGCCCTTTTAGGACAAGCCACTAAACTTCTGAGTGAAATCCCAATCTCTCCTGCCAAGGCTCAGATATCCAGCCTTGTATCTCTGTCCTCTTAGGTCACAAGGCACTCCATTAAGTGCAGTTACGATGCAGCTGAAGCTTCTGCCAGGTCTGATGCATCTGCCTCTGTCCTGAGAAGATATTCCTGGCTAAGGTTTAAGGCCCCTACCTGATGACATTTGGGAAAAGGTTTGGTTGCGCCTCTTGATAACTCTGCCCTTTTTGGGACAGAGGTGGCTGAGCTATTCAAAACTCTGCAACAAAAGCAGACGGGGTTACAAGACCTCAAACACATGTTTGTTTTTCCTATCCCCAAATTCCACAGGAACTACCCTTCAAAAACCCAGTGCATCAGGAAACACACTGCTGATCCTCCTCTTTCCAGGGGCAGAAATACTGCCAGGAAGGAAACAACTTCTATTCCCCTATCCTTAAGGCTCTCTCACTGTCTCCATGCTTGGAAAAACATCACCACAGACAGGTGGGTCTTTTCCATCATAGAGGTGGGTTATATTATGACCTGGCTCACAACCCCTTCCTTGAGGGGCATTCCACAGCCCCCCAAAGAACAGCTTCCGTTGTTTCAGCCAGTTATGTAGAGCCTTATTGACCAGGGAACAATTCAACCTATGAACCTATGAACCTGTCCCTATGACAGAAAAGGGAAAATATTTCTACTCTAGTCTTCCTAGTCCCAAGAAAAGATGGCCCCTGGAGACCAATTGTAGATCTTTCTCACCTCAAGTTCATCCTGCAAGTGCCTACCTTTCGAATGCTCACTCTGCAGACCCTCTTCCCCTCTATTTTCACTTGGGTGTTCTTGGCCACCTTGGACATCAAGGATGGCCTACCTGCACATCCCCCCATAAGGCCCAACTACAGGAAATACCTGCACTTTTGTGTGGCCTCCTCACATTGTCAGTTCTGAGTCTTGCTATTCGGACTTTCTACAGCACTGAGGGTCTTCATGTTCTTGGCGCCAGTGGTGGCCTTCTGCAGGACCCAAGGGATTCAGATTTTCCCTTAGCTAGACAACCTTCTTATCCAGGCAGACTGCACAGAATCCCTGCAGCGCCTTCTACAAACAGTAATATCACTCCTGCAAGCACTGGGCTTCGAGATAAAATACCCCACATCCAGCCTGACCCCCTCTCAGGAGAAAATATTCCTGGGCTGCAGGATAAAGACGGATGTCATCAGGGCTTTTCTGCCACCCCAAAAGGTGGAAAGCTTAAGGCAGTACCTGCCGATTGTCCTTCAGGCCAACAGACTTGACTGCCAGGCAGTACCTCAGACACATGGGTCATATGGCATTGACCATTCCCATGTTACCATTGGCAAGGCTCCACATGAGAAAGCTAGAGCAGTACCCAAGGTCTGTTTGGACACAGCACTCTCATCCCCAAGAGTACAAAATCCCCTTCCTACCTTGCCCCAAGAAAGAGATTCAGTGGTGGTTGGATCAAGTGAACTGCAACCCAGGACTCCCCTTACAGGCTCCCTTGTCAGTGCAGGAGATGTACACGGATGCCTCGGATATGGGCTGGGGAGCAGCCATTGGTTCCCCAAGAGTTCAGAGCACTTGGTCGGACTCCATCAAACAAGAAAATATTAATATCAGAGAGATGAGCAGTTGTATTGGCACTAAAGGCCTTCCAACATATGCTGAAGCAGAGCCCACTAAAATTGTTCACAGACACTACAGATGTTCTTCGTGTTTCAATGTTGCAGTCATCACACTTGGGTTATCTGCCTGCAGGTAGCCCTCAGTCGGCCCGAATACTAGAGTCTTGGGATTTCTGTGTCGGATACTGTTGCCTCTTCCTTCACGTCAGGTCATTAGGGGTATGAAACATGCATCTGACGCCATTGCATCAGCTTTTCTTGCCGAGCGGAGCCCGAAGCAGAAGCAGTTCGCAAGTGCCAGTTGGCCGCTAACTGAAATTTTCGTTATTTTGAGTTTCAGACCTGAAGTCTTCTAAAGCTAAGTACACCATTGGGAATTCTTTTTTCGTGCTCTAACAGATGTCAGAAAAAGTTAATTGTCTTGGCTGTGGAAAGCAGATACCTCACAGGGATTTTCAGTCTTACTGCATTACCTGTTTAGGCCCAGACCACGACGTTCCTCGCTGTCAGTTTTGTGCCCTGTTCAGCGCCCAAACTATTCGTCATTGGGCTATCTGTGTCGCTAAATTCTTTCGCTCTCATTCTCCATATTCCGAAATGGCTTCGATAAGCCATCCCGATTACCGATCTTCCGAAAAAAATGTAAGAATAAAGACAGAGACAGACTGCATAGGTCCAAAACTGCCAACGACACTTCCGTTAAGCTAGTCACCAGTTTGCCGGTACTCAGTGAGGTGCTTTCTCAGCCCCTGATGCCCGCTTCTACAGATTCGCAGGCCTCTACTGAGACCCATTCAGAGTCTGGTATGCAGCGAGATGCTTCTTCGACGATGGGACCTGTAGATGTCTCTACCTTGGATGGGTCCGAAGCCACTGTGCAGGCACCAGCTTCTGAGGGTGTATTCAGACCTTCTGATCATATTAAACCGACTACTCCATTTCAGACTAAAACTACTGAAATTCTCAGGCCCAGAGTTCGCACTATGCCTAGGAAACAGACGACCAAAGTGCATTCAAAGGATCCCATGCCACAGAAACAAATGCTTAGAATGGCTGAAGACCTTATTACTTTAATTAGGGGAAGCCAGCCTCCCCCCCCCCCCCAAAAGACAAAGAATTGATTTTCCTTCTGATTCTTCAGATCATGAGTCCGATGACTCTGACCCCTCAGATTACCAGGACATAGCCTTGTGTACCTATGAGGATTCTGATGCAGAGGATTCCATTCCCTCTGCCTCCCCACCAGAGCATTTTTCTTTCAGTGAAACCTTGCATACCCTCAGAGAGCATTTCCGCTGGGAGTGCCAGGACTACCCACAGTCCAAAAAGAGACTCGAGGAATTTTTAAACATGCCTCAGCATAGGCCTCTAGCTATCCCTCCTGTTCTGGAAATTGTAGATGATGTCTTCATGGAATCCAGTCTTACCCCTGATACTTTGCCACCAGCTCCTAGAAAACCTGACCGGTACTACAGAGTACCTAACTCTTAAAAATTTCTATTTAAGAATCCTACTGCGGATCCGGAGACCATTTCCCAGGGACCTAAAGGCATTAAGGCTACTACAGCCAAAAACCTTGCCCCTTCAGACAGGGATTCTAGGGCTTTAGACAGATGGGGGAAGAAGGTGTACACACCTCTGCTACTCTTGCCATCAGGGCTTTAAATTGCCAGTTTCATATGTTAAAGTATCAGCAATATGTCTCAGGGTATGCCCGGATCTAAACAATGGAGTGCTCCCACCTCAAATAGGGAGTGGTAAGCCACCATCCTACGGAAAAAGTTCACAATGACCTATCCTTCATCCTTCCCAGTCTTGCCCAAGTACTTGCACCCCTAGGAGGAAAACTCGTCCTGCATTCAAAAAACTGGGAGTACATTACCCAGGAAAGATGGGTCTTAAACATTGTATCCCAGGGATACATATTCTACTTCCACTCATTGCCAACCCCAAGTGGATTGCCAGACCTCCCCCACAAACCACTGGGCAGAGGCTCAAAAGGCAAGTACTTTCTCTTCTCAATATCAAGGCTATTCAGCCTGACCAACAGAGCAAAGGGGACAGGGTTTCTACTCCAGACTGTTTCTGGTCCCCAGAAAAGAAAACTCTTGGCGCCCTGTCCTGGATCTGTCAATTCTCAACACCTTCCTGGTGGCTCCAAAATTCAAAATGCTTACTCTCCAACAGCTGCTTCCTGTGCTAGCCAAGGACTCCTGGCTGGTCACCCTAGACTTAAAAGAAGCTTATCTGCACATCCCCATAAGGGAATCTTGCAGGAAATATGTGCGTTTCAGGGCAGACTGTATGCACCATCAGTTATCTGCACTTCCCTTTGGCTTATCTACTGCACCCAGGGTATTCACAAAATGCCTGTCTCCAGCCATTGCATACTGCAGGCAGAGAAAATTCAAATTTACCCATACGTGGACGATTGCCTGATTCAGGCGGACAGTCCGGAATTGCTACTTCAGCACTTGACATTTGTAAAGAGACTTCTAACTTCTCTGGGGTATACCATCAATTAAACGAAATCACATCTGGTACCCAGCCAAAAAATTGTATTCTGGGAGCAAGCTTGAACACAACTTCCCAGGTAGCATTCCTCACTCCAGAAAAACAGGTTTATTTGACAAACTACTTCAATCTACTGGCCACCCAAACCCAGCTATTTGCAAGAAAAATACTGTAAGCCCTAGGGTTCATGGCTTCTTGCTTTCTACTAAGTCCATATGCAAGACTGCATATGAGGAAACTTCAATGGTACTTGAAAGTCTCTGGTGTCAGCATTCTCAGGACCTGGAAACAATGATTCCTATCATTCCTTGCCTAAGGACAGAGTTCCCTTGGTGGGCAGAGGCCTGCTACCACAACAAGGGACTCCCTTTCACTCAACCTACTGCCACCCACACCCTAACAGCAGACGCATCAGACTATGCATGGGGGGCACACATGGCAGGACAATGCATTCAAGGCAAATGGAGCCCAAAGTAAATCCACCTGCATATCAATCAAAAAGAAATGTTAGCTGTACAGAATGCTCTGGCAGCCTTCAAAGGCCTTATTCTTCCAGGACAACTATTGGTGAAGACAGACAACACCACAGTTATGTGGTACATAAACAAGCAGGGTGGAACCCATTCCTACCCACTCTGCAGATTAGCCATGGTTCT